>NC_136412.1:332401620-332569120 GCF_051521515.1 Lactuca serriola
AAAAGCTTATACCTTGATGAGCATCTAGGTTGGATCTACTTTATGGTGTTTCTTTGGCATTTTTGAGTCCTTTGATGTAAAGATGAGCTTTTGATCTACTCCAGAAGTAATGGATGCTAGATCTAAGATCCAATAAGGTCCCTTGTTCATTAAAATGGAAACTTTATGGAACACTTTGGTTCATGCAAGTCTTAAGACCCTTATTAAGTTCCTTTTAAGTGTTGAGTCCCATTAAGGCATGTGTAAAGTTGGCAACTTTATTGGTTAAGACCTTGTCTACGGATCAGATCTATATTTTGTACATCTTGGCTTAACCAATTAAGAGCTTAAAGTTGGTTTTGGGCATCTGACGAGTACATTGGGCATACGTGGAGGTGCACTCAACATAATGTTGGATTATGCATTACTCGTTTGTACTTTGTGCTTCAGGTCTAAGTACGCGGGGTGTATGTCTCGAGTACGCAGGGATACTCCCCATTCAACTATTTTAGGCCTTGTTGGGTCATTGGGCTTCTATTTTTGGACCATGGTTAGGCTGTCGACTTTCTTGGTATTGGTCCCATGAGAGGTTTTAGGCCCAATTAGGAAGTCGGGCCATATTGGGCTTTTTGTGTAATTGGGTTGGGCCTTGTTTTGGGCAAAATGAGAAAGGGGTAAAATGGTCTTTTACCCTTTAGGAAGTTGGTTTATGGAGTGGGCCTCGCATTTTGGGTTTCGGGATAATTATTGATTAAGATTTTTATTTATTGTTAGTTGGCGCGAGGTTATTCGGTTAAACGACCCGAGCATACTTTTGATTAACAACGGATGGAGGTGATTTTCCTCACTGTGTTTAGAGGGTCAAAGACACCAATTCCTGCTCATGTTTTATTATGTTAGAATGTTAGATGTATGCGTGACTCTTGCATGTGTTATGAGCTTGTATGCTTACCGGGCAAGGCCCGATGCCGGGCGGGGCCGAATGACTATTCTGTATGTTATTATTTTTGTGATTATTGCATGTTTTTTATGATTATATGTTTATATGTTTATATGTATACCGGACGAGGCACTATTCCGGGTGGGGCCCGATGATTGACATATTTGTATACCGAGCGGGCCCGATGTCGGGCGGTGCCCATTATGTGTTTATTATGTATGCTATGTGGTATTTTAGGGAACTCACTAAGCTTTGTGCTTACAGTTTTTATGGTTATGGTTTCAGGTACTTTCGGTTCAAAAGGGAAGGTCTTGGCTTGATCGCAACGCATCCACTCATGTTTCCGCATTATGATGAATTTGGGATTGTACTCTGATAACTATTTTCTTATAAAGTACTTTTGAATATTTAGAAAAAAAGATATTGAATGTTGACTTAAAGATAATTAATGTTTTGGTTGAATTAAAAATGAAAATTTTACCTAATAATTTTCGGGATGTTACAACTTGGTATCAAAGCCTTGGTTTGAGGGATTCAGGCACACTCTCGGGTATGTATGAACTCAAATTGAGGAATTGATAATCTTTTGAAAGAAAATGAGTTTCTAAAGAATTTTTTAAAAGTGAATAAACTTCTAAAAGGATTTTATAAAGACGAAGGGGGTGCGACGCATGCAATCAGTCGAGCTCAAGTAAGTGATTCCCAAAATACCCATACATGTTTGTTATGACCTATGTTATGAGAATTGCATGCTAGGATGAGGCTATGGATACTTCCAGGAATTGCATGATAGATCGGCTTGATATGTGATGCCTTGTAGCCTAGGAAGCATTGGATGTTATGCTAGATTGGGAATATGTATTGGTATCAGTAATTGCTAAGTGTATGCTTTAAAAGCTATATACGATTAGGATCATATAGCCCTAGAATGATTGATTTGGCCTTATTTCTTGTTCCTCGATTGGTTGTGGTCCTAGGGTAGAGTCTTTTATTCGGCAGTCTATTTGATCCTATATTTTGTATAACTTGCATGCATAAAGCAATGAGAGTGGAAGTTCTTAACATGGGTTTTAGTATGTGAGTCTGAATGTTCTTTGGTTATTCTATGGATTAGAGTGCTAACGCACGAATTCTGCTTGCTTTATGCTTTGTGGAACTCTTAAGTGATGTGAGTTAGCTACTAAGTGAATATGTTAAGTCACATATGACAAAGGTTGAATAATCTCAGAGTGATGGATTTGACCCTATTGCGTAGCTCTCGTTTGAGTCTAACCATTGTAGGGATGAGTTTTACTTGAAGGATTATCTATGCTTTGTTGCATGTGATTGTATTCATGAGGTAGTTAACTGACATTATGGGGAGTTCTTCAGCAGCTGATGGCAGGGTGAGGTTGGAGACCTAGGAAAGCCTAGGAAGTGCTTCAATGGGTTTAGTTACACTGTTTAGTGATCATTTGGAGTATCAGTTTGAGAAGGTGATTTAGAGGATTCGGGATGATTCTTGAGGAAAGTATGGATAGGTGTGGAAGGTACTATTGGCCCAGTACTACTGAAAGCACAAGATCCATACTCGAATCAGGGAGATTTTCGGAGAATCTAGGAAGCCTGTGGGATAAGGACTCTTGAGTATGTTCTCATCATTTGCATGTTTGTTTTAAGTATGACGATGAGCACTCAAGAAGGGGTTTGGGTTCTGGTTCTGGTTCTGGCTCAGGTGCAGGTACTGAGTCGATCAATGAGTGGATGCGGGAGTTTATCTCGTCGGAGATTACCCGCAGTATTTTGGAGCGGACTGCTGTGATCTTTGGTTCAGTCAAAAAGGGGATTTTGGAACTCTTGGATGGTCGTCTCGGGGCTTTTCAGACTGATATTGTAGCAGGACAGTTGGGGGCCCATCAGGAGCTCAAGGCTTGTGGATCTCTAGAATCCTTCGAGAAAGAGGATCCTACTACTAGCTCTTATCGTGATGGATCAGAAGTGGGTTGTGCATCAAGACTTACAGAAGATCTATCCCATGATTGGATTGCCACCGAGGTTTCGTGAGCTTTATGTGAAGAGTTACCTGACATCATCGGTCGTGTCACTGATAGATTGGTCGCCAAGTTTGAGGTTCGGATCTTGGCTGTTCAGGCGGTGGATGGGGCGGTCGAGGTGACTCAGGAGTATGAGTTTAGTTTAGAGAGGCGACTGGGGAAGAGGAAGCGAACTCACAGACTGACTTGACTAACAAGACCTGAGAAGTTGGATGTTTCCATGTCTAGCGTTAGAGGCCTAAGGGGCCATGATGTTCATGCGAAGGATGAAGGAGCACATGATTGTGTGCGCGACAAGTCTAAATATGGCAGGTATGGATGGAAGGGCCACATCCGCCAAGAATGCACTTTGGAGGTAGAATTGTGCCATCGTTGTCATCATCCTGGTCGTATCAGGGCGAAGTGCCCACGCTTAGTGGTTAGGGCAGCTTGCGTTCCATCGTAGGTGCTTCAGCAGGAAGGGGAGGCCAGGATTTCATTAGATGTTATTGCGGGTATGTTATCTTTTGCTTTCCTCTTGATTATTATCAGTATTTATATTGCTTTAGAATCTTTTTTGGGTATGGGTAAGCATTATCTTTGGCTTAGTTCTCTGTTATTGCCTAGGTTATATCATCAAGAGTTGTTATATGCCATTTTGCATGCCAATAGTCATTAGTGGGTCGTATCTTGCTGAGAAGAATTCAGTTGTTCAGTTGTTGTTTCGGGTTTTTGATGGGCTCAATTCAGGGGTATCATTTGGATGGTCTATGGTCGAATCATCTGGTTAGTTCTTCAACGAAGTTGGAGTTCGGATGTGATAGCATTTGTTCAGGTAGGATCGTCGGTCGTCTAAGGAAGGACCTTTGGGTCCAATCTCTACCATTGCTAGGGAATGAGCGGTAGCAAGAAGATGAATGTGGCAACTGCATGAGTTTGTTTGGTCATTGGAAGTGCTAGAAGAATTTTATTATCGCAAGGGTTGAAGATGGTTGGAATTTAGAGATCCTTCTGAGGATGGGAAGTTGGAGTAAAGATTCGCCAATTCAGAGCAAGGGTTATGGTCTTTGTCACTAGCATAAAGGACTTAAGGATTTGGTGTTGTATCATGGGAATCGATTGGGGTAGTCAGGCTTGCTGAGATTTCGGGAAGTGTTCATCTGGATTTCAAGAGTTGTGCGATCATCGAGATTGACTAGTAATGGAACACTAGTATTGGTAAGCGTAGGTTGTCGACGGTTCGAATTATAACGAGGTAAGATGGGTTGGGAATCCAACAAATTTTATGGGTTGGGAGAGCTTCGACGAATCCAAGTGGTTCAAATTTCCGGGTGCTGAATCAGGTGTGAAAGTAGAGTGAGTTTCACATCCCAATGGGGAGGGAAGAAGACTCAAGTGACCATCTGGATTGAAGTTGTGTAAGTTTGGAGTTCAGGAAACTTCTAGGAGCTGGTTGGCATCTTCTTTGTGATGTATAGGAAGCATGTGGATGGATCCAGGTTGATGGTTGTGTTAGAGCCTTGGTGCCTATTCTTATTTGATGAAGGCTTTGGGGTTCGAAGCATGTCCCAAACACCTGATTGGGATTCAGTTGGATGCGGGTTCGACTCAGGATTATTGGATCACCTTATTTTAACTTAGGTTTTGACATAATAAACCATCAATACTACAAGTCTATACGATTCCAAAAATATATAGAACGTCTAAATTTGACTTCGCATGAAGAAGTTATGATAAATTCTATCACTATAACCTTTATAACAAGTAAAATTTAAAATAGACATAGAATTTGCTATTCGAGTCTAAAAGAAAGTTGTAGTACTTGGAAATACCCGAGTGTGGATATAAAGAACGTCAAAAATGAAGTTCATATGCAAACGTTAAGTCCACAACGTGAACATTAAGTCCACGACGTGAAACTAGTCAAGGACACTAATCGGGGATAGAAAACACGTGTTAAACCTACGGGGCGACTCATGGAAGTCCACGATGTGAAATGGCCTAGAACAGCCTATAAATAGCGATCAAAACTAATTAATTCTTTACACCTCCTTTCATTCTATCTCGTTTTCGAAGGTCGTTTCCCTTCCCGAGCCTGACAACGACGAGCCTCTGACCGTTTAGATTCTATAGATCACGCTACTAGGGTGAGTTTCTGTTGGATTAGTGTCTAAGTCCATAACTATTTTTGTATGTACTTGATCCGATTGTGAGCATGGTCCTTTTGGGTTGCCTTCACACTGGTGACTAGACAGGATGACTGTTGAGGAGAGACGCTGGTTTATTGTTAAGAATAATAAATTGGGGTATAAATATGATTTGTTAATATATTATATGGATAATATATTAATTTGGAATCATACTATTAATTAGTATTTAATCAGAAATTAAATAGGAATTAATTTCGGGATTAAAGGAATTAATTAAAAGTGTAGGGGCTGTTTTGTAATTATTTGATAGTTGAGACTTTGGGCTATTGGATCACCTTTATTAAGGCTTGAATGAAAATCCTAGAAGGATCTAGGAGTTTTCGTCCAAGGGCTTAAGGAAAGGAGTCCATGGACTTGTTTAGGCCCTAAGCTAAGGGATTAGGGTTTCCACCTTGAAACCCTAGCTAGCCTCAAGTATAAATAGCACCCTAAGGCACTAAAATTCAATCACCCCTTGGGAAAACCCTACTAGGGCCGAATTTTGGAGCTTAGTACCTTTCCTCATCTCTCTCATATTCATCCTCTCACTCAAAGTGTGTTTGTGAGCCATTAGAGGTACTACACTTGTGGTACTTGCTTTCAAGAGCTAAGGAAACTTAAGGAATTAGTTGTTATTACTATATAACAACAAAAGGTATGTATTCTATTCTCCTATGTCAATTTCGAAAATAGTAAATGCATGCTAGGTTTCTTTTTGTGTTCATAATGTTGTATGACTAATAGTGAAAACATAGATCCGTATCTAGGGTTGCATGCACACATATGATTGTTTGTATAAAACCCAACAGTTTCATGGCCCCACTTTTAAATGTTTTCGAGGGGAAACGCATGCTAAATATTGTATTTAAGTTAATATTATGTCTATATGATAGTATATTTGTATCAACATAGATAGTTATATTAAACCGGGATATAGTTGTTTTGAATATGATATTTGGAAAACATACAACTATCGTAAACTTGTTAGCATGTTATTATACTGATGTAGATTCTGATTTATACTCGGGAGTTCTATTCATAATATGTGTGATATAGCCTCAGAGTTATACTCGAGAGTTATATATATTAATTATTAAGTATGTTGCTATTGTTGGTTTTATGTCAAGATAAAACCCGTTATGTTATTAATGTAGCACTGAAGGTATATTCAAGAGTTCTATATATACTTGTTAAGTATGTTGCTATTGTTGGTTTTATGTTAAGATTAAACCTGGTTTAACCTCAAGTTATAGTTGTTATATTGTCTTGAAACTTAGGGATTTATACATGAATATGCTTTCACTATTAGAACTAACGGAACTCGACAAGTCTACATGAGCTATTGTATTCATCAACTAAGATTGGAAATCTTAGTGGAAATCCTCTGACCTATAACCACTAATCCCGTGCGAGCGAGGAAGTTGTGTATAGATCTATGCGGGTTGACACCCCCACCCGTGGTTGCTAGCTACACCCAACATGACGCGGATGACGAACTTGCCCATTTTATTGTTATCCGACGTCGATGAAGCATGCGGAATTTCTATTAGGGTGCGAAACTTGTAGCATCAATAACAAGCTTGAAACTAGTCATACAGTCGCAGTTATGGACTCATGGTAACATTATAATACTCTATAAACATTATACTTTGTCGATATACAAGTATGGATGTTAAGTATAAGTTCCCCAAACACTTATACTTTGAGTACAAGGAAATTATAGGTATACTACTTGTTCATTAAGTAGACAATTATACCAAGTACACACACTCGTATAGAATTGAAATAAGATTTATACGTAGTAACCTTTGTATGGGATTACAAATACGTGTATTCATAGTATATGAAACTTATAGATATACCACTTATTTGGTAAGTAAACTATTATACCTAGGATATATACTATATGTTAGAGATAAGTATAAGTTTGAAAGACATTTTAAAACAAAGTTTTACTCTTTTCGAACACGGAAAAATACATTTTTCTCATAGTCAAAACCTGTGGACTCACCAACTTTATGTTGACGTATTTTCAAAATGCATGTGTTTTTAGGAACTAGATAAGCTGAATGTTTCTCGAACAAGAGAAGTTTTACTATTATATTTTCAGTTTGTATGGAACATATATCTGTTAAGACATGTGCGATAGTTTGGACACTACGTGATAAATACAAGGAAACAAGAATAACGTAACTTTCTATCATCAACAAAGGTATGTAGTTATAAATTCTTTTGTACTATTCAATATATGTTATATAATTGTGATCCAAGGAATGACGTTACATCGCCCAGTGTTTCCGCCTCCGGCTGGGGGTGTGATGTTGGCGCTCACCTACCGGCCTTGTCTTGCGTCCGCGCCTGGCTCTCGATCGTTCTTGCCCAGCTATTTGTTAGCTAGGATTGAGTTGGAATGGCCCAAGGCCTGACCTAACTCTCCCTTGACCTAATTGTCCCCTATAAATAGAATACATCCTCCTCTTTAAGGAGGCATCCTCTCTAACCTATAGCTTCTAACAAGCTTCATATCAACCTTTATGGCCAAACACACACCCAACACACCAGGATAGTTCTCTCAATCTAGGCAGAACCATATCATCTCTACCAATCGATTTAACTTGATCGTTGGAACTTGCTCCCAGGGCACAATCCCTAGGGCAACTCTAACGACTTTGTTGTGATGGCAGCTTAGGTATCTTGCCGAAAACTCACTGATGGCACCACCTCCAGATCTCTGATCTGGATCCAACATAGAAGACCCGGCGTCCTGAGCTCATGTGACAACATTTGGCGTCATCCATGGGACCAACGGTGAATAACTATCGTCTCTTGGTCCCAACCTCATTTTCGCCATCGATCTGCACATATATGATGTTCTCTGCCTTAGGTTTGCATATATTTTTTCATTTATACCATTATTTGTTCAGATCCATTCGGCTCTCGCCAAGATCTGCTAGATTTGATTCCCGAACGTTCAAATCTCTAGATCTGCTTCGTTCTTTCTCTCAGATCTCTAGATCTGCTCCATATTTGCCCAAATCTCAAGATTTGCTTCATTATTTTCGCTCAGATCTCTAGATCTATTTTGTTGTTGTTCATTTGAACATTTTTGAAGCTTTCAAAAACATTTTCAGATCAGTTTTCGTTCATATTTTGGTGATTTATTCATAATGTGGGGGAGGAAAGAAAGTTTTATGAGTTCTTTCCTTATTTTACGTTCATTTAACCAACAAAATCCATTTTAGCTATGGATTTTCTATACACAGCCTCATTCTTTGAAGCTGTTGTTTGTACACACAACTTAAATGCTTGTACATCCCAAAATACCCAAAAAAACATTTATTCTTTCACCAAAATACATCAGATCAAACCAAACCTCAAAAGTTGGTCAATTTTACAGCTCATTAGTTCAACAAATAGTATTACAAGAACGTAGATACAAATATCAGACTCTTCCTAGCTAAAAAAAAGCAAAAAAATGGGTGTATACCACCAAACAAGAAAACAAAAGCAATCATGGTAGAAAAAGACAAAAGCATCTTAGGACCCACCTGGACCTTCACCTACATGAAAGAATATCACCAGATTTCATTTAAAATCCACCTCCGGTCGCCAGACTACCTCTCATCGGCGTTATCACCGATTATTCTCAGCTATCCGACAAAGCATGAGCGGTAGCAAACTGTCGTCGCCATCACCGTCCCTGAGCCAATCCCACCAGAAATCAACTCAGCTACATTTCAAGCAGTTGTATCTGCTGCGGTCACTGCAGCCATGGCGCAAATCCACTAAGGGAACAATGGTGGAGGCAATGGACAAGGGGCTGGAAGTTCGAACAACGGAATAAATCAAGGACCTACCAAGACATGCTCTTACAAAGATTTCACCAACGTCAAACCACGAATCTTTAATGGCACAGGGGGAATGATAACCCTAAAGAGATGGATTGAAAAGGTGGAATCGATTTAGCGAACTATCACTGTTGTGCCCTGGTATGATTACTTCAGAGGGAAAGAAAATCGAACGATTCATCTGGGGATTAACCTCCCCAATTCAAGGAAATGTGATGCTGCAAATCCTGAAACCTTCGACAGTGCCAAGAGGTTGGCCAAGAAACTGTACGGCCACAACGATAAGAAGGGCGAGAAGTCATGGGAAACAGAAGGCAAGAAGGAGAGTGACAACAAGAAAGGAAAGAATAACAAGAGAAAGGGGCGACAAGGCTCAGAGTTGTCAAAGAAGCAACAAACAGTGACAGTCAATGTTGCAACCACCCAAGTTCCCTCCACACCGCATACTCCAGTCTCAGCTACTCCAAGTGCCCCTAGGCAGTATTCCGGGAATCTCCTAAATTGCAACAGGTGCAGTCTCCATCATAATGGCGAATGTAGGGAGATGCATTGTACCAGTTGCAATCGAAAGGATCACACGACGAAATATTGCAGGACCTATCCTCCCTAGAACCAGCAGCAGGGAAACAACAACAACCACAAAAACAACCACAACAACAAAAACAAAAACAAAAACAACACCAACAACAGCGACAACAACGCAGGGCCAAGCCACGCCTGTTATGGATGTGGAAAGACTGGGCATTTCCGTCGAAACTGCCCCAACGTCAACAACCCTGAGAATGGAGGAGCAGGGAGAGTGCTGACCATGGGTCAGGGAGAAGCGGTTCAGGATCCCGCTATCGTCACTGGTACGTTTCTCCAAAACCACACTTATGCATGCATCCTATTTGATACTAGGGCACAACGAAGCTTTGTGAGTAATAGATTCAAACACTTGTTAAAACAACAACCCCAAAATCTTAATGAAACCTTTACGGTGGAAATGGCTAATGGGAAAACAGAATCCATTGGGGAAATCTACATAGGATGTACCCTGACCTTAAACCATCATGTCTTTCAAATAAACTTAATGCCTGTATCTATTAGGAGTTTGATGTGATTATCTGCATGGACTGGTTAAGCCCCCACCATGCTAAAATTATGTGTCACGAGAAGGCAGTTCGCCTTCACCTCCCAAATCGCGAAACCCTAATTATATACGGAGACAAACCCAGCACGAACCTTCGTCTTATCTCGTGCATTAAGGCACAGAAGTATCTACGAAAGAAAGACTTGACGTTTCTGGCTCATATAGTGGATAAGTCCAAGTAAGAGGTTAATATTCGAGACATCCCAGTGGCTTGTGATTTCCCGGATGTCTTTCTTGAAGATCTTCCGGGGATACCCCTAGAAAGACAAGTCGAGTTCTGAATTGACCTTGTGCCAGGAGCTACACCCATCGCCAAATCGTATAGGTTGGCTCCTGAGGAGATGCAAGAGCTGTCCAGCCAACTCAGCGAACTTTTGGACAAAGGATTCATCCGACCCAGTTTCTCACCCTGGGGAGCTCCGATTCTCTTTGTTAAGAAGAATGACGGTTCCTTTAGGATGTATATTGACTACAGGGAACTAAATAAGCTCACTATCAAAAATCGCTATCCACTTCCACGAATCGACGATCTATTTGACCAACTCCAAGGAGCAAGTTACTTCTCTAAGATAGATCTGCGATCCGGATACCACAAACTCAAATTCCGGGAAGAGGATATTCCCAAAACCGCTTTCCTAACTCGTTATGGACATTATGAATTTGTCGTAATACCCTTCGGTCTAACGAATGCCCCTGCCGCATTCATGGACCTGATGAATCGAATCTGCCGACCATTCCTCGACAACTTTGTCATCGTTTTCATCGATGATATTCTAGTTTATTCTCGAAGCGAAAAGGAGCATGGCCGACATCTCTGGCAAATCTTGGAAACCCTGCAAACCGAAAAGTTATATCCAAAACTCTCTAAGTGTGAGTTCTGGCTCAATAGTGTGAACTTTTTGGGTCATGTTGTTAGTCAAGAAGGGATACATGTGGATCCTTCTAAGGTCAAAGCCATTGAAGGATGGGCGATCCCAACGACACCCACAGAAATTCGTCAATTTTTAGGTCTTGCAGGCTATTACAAGAGGTTCATTCAGAACTTCTCCAAAACAGCCAAGCCACTTACCTTGCTTACGCAAAAGGGTGTACCCTTTGAATGGACGGATAAGCAAGAAGCTGCATTCCGAAATCTAAAGCAAGCACTCTGCAGTGCACCGGTACTATCACTACCAGAGGAAACAGAGGACTTCATAGTTTACTGTGATGCATCGAATCAGGGTTTAGGCTGTGTACTCATGTAGCGTGGGAAGGTGATAGCTTATGCGTCCCGACAACTAAAGACACATGAGGTGAATTATACCACCCATGATCTCGAATTGGGAGCTGTGGTCTTTGCCTTGAAGATTTGGAGGCATTAGCTTTATGGTACAAAGTGCACCATTTTCACGGACCATAAGAGTCTCCAACACATTTTAAATCAAAAGGAGTTAAACATGAGGCAGCGAAGATGGATTGAACTGCTAAATGATTATGAGTGTGAAATCAAGTACCACCCAAGTAAGGCTAATGTGGTAGTCGATGCCTTGAGTCGGAAAGAATACTCAAATCGTTGGGCAAAAACTCTTTCAGTAACCATTCAATCCCATCTGTCCATGCAAATCAAAGAAGCCCAATTCGATGCTACGAAGATAAAAAACAGAACAAGCGAAGCGTTACGTGGAATGGAAAAAATTTCGAAGTGAAGGAGGACGGAGCATATTATTTCATGAACCAAATTTGGATCCCTGAACTTGGGGGATTCAGAGAAGTAGTCATGAATGAAGCCCACAAGACACGATACTCCATCCATCCGGGTTCAGATAAAATGTACTAGGATATCAAGCAACATTACTGGAGGCCTAACATGAAGGCAAAAATTGCCACTTATGTTAGCAAGTGCCTCACCTGTGCTAAAGTAAAGGTAGAATATCAGAAGCCCTCAGGATTATTACAACAACCAGTAATTCCCGAGTTGAAATGGGAAAGGATTACTATGGACTTTGTGACCAAACTACCCAATACAACGGGTGGTTTGGATACCATATGGGTAATAGTTGACAGGTTGACGAAATCCGCTCATTTCCTGCCAATAAAACAGTCATACAAGATGGAACGATTGACAAGAACCTATATCAAGGAAATCGTAAGACTCCATGGAGTGCCAATATCTATCATCTCAGATAGAGATAGTAGGTTTACTTCACGCTTTTGGTAATCGCTTCAGAAAGCTATGGGAACACAACTTGACATGAGCACTGCCTACCACCGAAAAACGGATGGTCAAAGCGATCGAACCATTCAAACGCTTGAAGATATGCTTCACGCCTGTGTGATAGACTTTGGAAGGTCGTGGCATACCCATTTTCCTTTAATCGAGTTCTCATATGTGACATCCCCAATTTTACGGCCAGAAAAGACCGACTTTGTTTATGCTTTATAAAAATCAGAGTACTTCTTTAATAAAAGTGTTGCGGAATTTGTCCACATAAAAACTGTAACACCCCAAAGTTTGGAAAGTCAAGAAAAAGAAAGAAGACCTCAATTTTTAAGGGGAGACTCGGCGAGTCCATGGAGGGACTCGGCGAGTCCGAGCGGGATCCGGGTCGAGGTGTAAGCGACCGACTCGGCGAGTCGGCCCAGGAGACTCGACGAGTTGGGTCTGATCGAGGAAAACCCTAAATCCGGGACTTGGAGCCTATTTAAGCGTCTCATTCTCCTTCCTAGGGTTCCTTTGCAGCCCCTCTACCCCCAGAACATCAAACCCCAGCCGCCATATCCGTTTTAGAGCTAGATCCTGCCTTGAAGAGTGCACTATAGCTTGGAAAAGGAAGAAAGGCTTTGGAGGTGCAAGAAGGGACTGTAGATCCGGGATTGAGAAGACATTTCAGACCAATTGGAGGTAATAAGCTGTTGCTTGGAATCCCTTTGCACCTAGATCTATTCTTATGTGTGAGTTTTGGACATTTTGGCATGATAAGTAACCATTTCGAGTTAGAGGTCCAGATCTGAGGTTGCTACCTCAGATCCATGTTTGTTTTGGTCTAGAATTCCCTAAAGTATCAGCCCTTGGTATGTTGAAGAAGTATGTTGTCATAAACCCTAGTTTGAATGTGTTTTAAGCATAGATCTCTTGATCTACACGTAAAGTTTGCCACTTTACGTGGGGGATAGGCCTTAGAAGTATGGATCTATGAGTTGGAAGCCCTGCTTGGCTCGAAAAGCCACTGCATGGATTAAGGACTGAATAGACTCGGCGAGTCCTTCGAGGGGACTCGGCGAGTATCTTTTAGATGAGGAGGAACTCGGCGAGTGGGATGAACAGCTCGTCGAGTCGGATGAAGTTAGGCATCAACTCGGCGAGTTGGAAGAACAACTCGACGAGTTGGTTGAAGATTGCTTTGAACTCGGCGAGTCTATTAGTGGACTCGGCGAGTTAGGTCGCAAAACCTCAAACCCTTCAAGTTGAGACTCGAATCAGTGAGTCGGGTGGTGACTCAGCGAGTTGGACAGGACAGGACTTGGAACTAGTTGGACTCGGCGAGTCATAGAATGACTCGGCGAGTCGAGTCGCGAATAGAAAGACCCTGAACTTATGAACTCGACGAATCATTAGGAGGACTCGGCGAGTAGGGTTGACCTGGAAGGTTGACTTTGACCGGGATTTTGACTTAGTTGGCTGTCAGACTAAGTGATATATGTATATTGATAGCTCGGAGAGCTAGAGGAGCAGCGGTTCAGGGGATTGTCGAGTAGCAGCCAGAGGTTTATCAGCAGAGCTCAGCAGTTCAGGTGAGTTTCCTTCCAGTAGTAACGGGTCTAAGGCCACAATGCCGGCCCGTTTAGCTAGCAGTCAGCTTCGGACCTCGATCCGATGTAGTAGTTAGTGTGTTTGATGCCTTCGTGGTTCAGACAGGATATATGTGTTTATGCCAGTTGATATGTTTATGCGATGTTCAGTCAGCTTCGGATTTCGGTCCGATGTAGGGGACAAGGTCCCAGTCAGCTTCGGATTTCGATCCGAAGTCAGCTTCGGATTTCGATCCGAAGTCAGCTTCGGACTTCGGTCGATGTAGGGGACAAGGTCCCGGTCAGCTTCGGACTTCGGTCCGATGTCAGCTTCGGACTTCGGTCCGATGTCAGCTTCGGACTTCGGTTCGATGTAGGGGACAAGGTCCCAATCAGCTTCGGACTTCGGTCTGATGTCAGCTTCGGACTTCGGTCCGATGTCAGCTTCGGACTTCGGTTCGATGTAGGGGACAAGGTCCCAATCAGCTTCGGAATTCGGTCTGATGTCAGCTTCGGACTTCGGTTCGATGTAGGGGACAAGGTCCCATTCAGCTTCGGACTTCGGTCCGATGTAGGGGGCAAGGCCCCAGTTAGTCCGGACTTCGGTCCGATGCAGTGGGCAAGGCCCAATATGTGCTTTATATGTTATTGTGTGGTATGTGGTAGATTGGGGGAGCTCACTAAGCTTCGTGCTTACGGTTTTCAGTTTTGGTTTCAGGTACTCGGTTTTCAAAAGAGGAGCTCGGGAAGATTGCAGAGCGCACACCATAGTCAGTTAGCTTGGGAATGTTTGACTCTGATAATGATATTATGTTTTGAATTTAATACTCGAAAGTTATGTTTGACTTATGATACGTTTTTATAAATATGTTTTTAGTAATGTTTTAAAAGAAATTTTTAGTCATGTTTTTTTTGGGTCGTTTCAAAAACATGATAAATACGTTATTAAAACATTTTCGAAGAAACGTATTTTATTCATTTTAAAACGTTTGGGATGTCATCGTCAATACAGGAACATAAGCATAAACATAACTTACATTTATTTACACTAATGATTTACATCTCCTTTATTCTCTCAGTGAATTATGTCTTCGTATTGATACCTGTGATACAAAGAAAACTGAGTGGGTCAGGCTTGGGAGCCTGGTGAGAATATAGGGTTTTCAACCCACAATAATACATCTATTATATTCAATTATCAACAATCAACCCAAATACCCATCCCCATTATCTTCTTTAAGGTTTTACCCTAAGAATCGATTATACTTTCTTCATTCATTCCTAAGGGTTTACCTAAGGAACTGGCATACAGTCCATTTGCTACCACGGTTTATACAATAGGCACTACGTCGTATAGTCACCAGGGTTCATACAATTGGCACTACGTCTCATAGTCACCAGGGTTTACACAATAGGCACTACGTCTCATAGTCACCTGGGTTCATACAAATGGGCACTACATCTCATAGTCACCTGGGTTCATACAATTGGCACTACGTCTCATAGTCACCAGGGTTTACACAATAGGCACTACGTCTCATAGTCACCTGGGCTTACTCAATAGGCACGAAGTCGCATCGTCACCAACTATTCCATCTACCCATGTTCTACCCAACATTTTTGTAGATATAAATACAAACACAATTTAAATCATTTAACACCCGTATAAAAACATCAATTCCAAATCCATCTCAAATAGATAATTAATATATAACACATAGCACATATTTCATAGCTAATACTTTATATTTATGTATTAGAAGAAAGTAACTATGCACTCATGCATATAAACAACAATATATATAAATATACACATAACACGTATTTTATGTGTAAGATGAAAGTGACTATACACTCACTTGATCAGAAGATGATCTGACAGCACTACGTCTTGCAGAAGTAGTGTCTCTTCGTAGATCTGGAAGATCTTCACAAAAACCGGCTCCTCGCGGGCAGGGCTTCGGCTCGGGAATAACGCTCTTCGGGATTCTCGGGGCTTCAGATCTCGCTTCGGGGCTCGGGAATGATACCGGGGCTTCGGGATATGATTGGCATGCAAATCGAGGCAAAACTTAGAGAGAGGGAAGAGTTTGAACAAGAGAAAATGGCTGATTTCGAGTTCTATTTATAGGCTGAGGGTCTGGGATTACGCGGGGCGTAATCTCAAATTACGCAGGGCGTACTCAGTACGCGGGGCGTACTCGGTTACGCGGGGCGTACTTTGACGTCACTGCATGCGTCGATCTGTGGCACTCGAGTATCGGTCAGGCAACTTGCATCCGCCTGAGTACGCGGGGCGTACTCAAATTACGCGGGGCGTAATTGACTCGTCGAACTTCTAAATTGCGTAACTTTCGCATACGAGCTCCGTTTTCGACATTCTTTATATCCACGCGAAGGTCAGGCCATACTCTATAACTTTCATTTAGACTCCGTCGGCTAATTTTGACTTTCATTTTTATTATTTATTTTTAGAAGGCTGGGACAGAAAAACTTCATTATAAATTCATAACTTCTTCGTTTGACGTCCGTTCTCGCCTAACTTTTCATCGTTTCGCTACTAACAACGAGATCTTCGATTCTCATTTAGATTGTTTCGGCTAAAAACCGCTCGATCTCAAATCGAGTATTCGGGCTGCATACCGCTAAGTCGAAACTTAGAAAAATCATAACTTCCTCATACGAAGTCAGATTTGGGCGTTCCTTTTATGCACGCTCTCGGTTTAACGAAATCTACGACTTTCGTTTAGATCGCTAAGGCTAAATATCGCTCTAACATAAATTCACTTTTTACGTCATTCAGCGTCGTGTCGGTTCTGTCGCGAAACTTCGACAGGTCATAACTTCTTCGTTATGATTCGGATTTCGACGTTCTTTATATGTACGGAATCCTTGTAACATATACTATAACCTAGTTAAGATTATTCATTCTAAATAATCTTCTATCAGAAACTCATTTTTGACGCTTATCGTCTTTAAATTGACTAGCCCTGATCTACGGGCGTTACATCATACAACAATAGTTATCACTCAAGCATCAAAGTTGCTCCATTTGAGGCATTGTATGGGCGTAAATGTAGACCACCGTTGTGTTGGGCTGAGATAGGTAACACTCAGCTAGCAAGAGGACAAAAACCAAGCAATGCATTAACAGGACCAGAAATCATACGCGAAACGACAGAGAAAATAGTTCAAATCAGGGCTCGACTTCAAGCATCACGAGACCGATAGAAGAGTTACGCTGATAAACGGCGAAAGCCCTTGGAATTTCGAGTCGGCGATCAGGTGATGTTAAAAGTCTCTCCCTTGAAAGGGGTGATTCGTTTTGGGAAACGGGGAAAAATAAACCCACGATACATTGGACCCTTCGAGATTCTTGCCCGAATCGGTCCAACGGCTTATAGACTGCAGCTACCCGTTGAGCTCAGCAGTGTACACCCCGTGTTCCATGTTTCCAATTTAAAGAAGTGCTTATCCGAAGAAACCCTCGTCATTCCATTAGAAGAAATTGAAATCAATGAGAATCTCATGTTCATCGAGGAACCAGTCGAAATCATGGACAGGGAAGTGAAGAGTACTAAGAAAAGTCGCATTCTGATTGTGAAAGTCCGACGGAACGCTAAATGTGGACCAGAATTCACATGGAAACGCGAGGGCCAGATGAAGCAGAAGTACCCTCACCTATTCTCGCATTCTCAAATCTAGATTTAAAAAGGATTTTGGGACGAAATTCCCTCTAACGGGGGGAACGGGGGGAGGGGATGATGTCACAACTAGGAATTCTGATGCTTTGTAAACACTTAACAAGGACGACAATGTAACTAAAACTTGAAAACATGTATGGTGCTTATTCAATGACAACAAAATTTCATCAAACACTTCATACAAACATTCAAATAGTCAACAAAAGGTTGGAAACCCTAAAAATCCCAACTTAAGTCCATTATGAACTAGGATTTTCTTATTAGGCCTAATGGGCCAATAAGCCTCCAATTTGACTATGTTGGACTTAGAACCTTCAAATAGGCCATAATTGGGCCCAAATTCATGAGACCTAACCTTTTGGGCCTTGTAGGGCCCTAACTAATCCAATTAGCCCTAATAAACCATAAATCAATTCTTTTATGCACCTTGGGCCGTAAACAATCTCTAAAGGCCCAATGGGCCAAAAAACCTCCTTGTGGACCCCATAAATTCAAACCAAATTAAGAAGTGGGCCAAAATACACTACAAGAAAAATACTCTTTAATGACGCACGAACAATGACACTCGCTGATTAACGATATGCATTTTTGTGTGCCCCTAAAAATAATGTCAACCTTCCAAAATTTGAAGGATAGAGGACGCGTATTTTTGCGCGCCTTAAAATTAATGTCCAATAAAAAAAATACAAACACGGAGGGCACTTGTTTTAAATGGGTGTCCTCTAAAAATGTCGCTTTATATTTTTTTTTTTTATCAAACGCGCGTTTTTAAAGGGAAAAAATTTTGAAGTGCCCGCTTCTTCGATCTCTCCTCTGTATCTCCCTTCATTCACACCTAGGGCTTTTTCAAGAAAGTTCAAAACACTCTCCAATTCTCGATCGGTTCTCCCAGGCCTCTGCAACAATCGAAACTAGTTTGATTTCTACCCTAAAACCTGGTACGACTTCTCCTAATCCTTTCTCCCAGGCCTCTTCGTAAATGTTTTGAATTTTCTTCGAATTATTGACGTTATTGTTTTTGTGTAATCTGAACGCTGAAGTTTCATGTTCGCGTGTTGAATTTCGTATTTTAGGTATACGATACTGACAATGCCAATCAAAAGGAGAAGTTTGAGGCCAACTTGAAGAAATAGATTAAGAAACTTCACGGTACAAAAAACGCTTTCTCTCTCTATAATTCTCTCTACCCTTTCTCTCTCTACCCTAAAACCTGGTACGACTTCTCTCTACCCTTTTTCATTTCTTTGCTGAAGGATGTAAAGGTTAAGCCTCCTGATAAAGGATCAGTGGGTCGATTTGTGAGGACTGAGGTCAATTTAAGCGATGTTATTCCTCATGGGGTTGTCAATCAGTCTTCGTCTACTATTCACCGTGCCCGACGAAAGCCAAGTGCTATTGGAGCTGTTGTGTTAGGAATCAGGAAAGCGGAGTGGAAATTGGAGGGTTTGCATAAAGCTAGGAAACCTAATCGGGGCGATTATCTTCTCAGAACTCCTATGGATGCTGAGGATTACCTTGTGATTGGTAGTTCCATAGTTGTATGTAGATAATTCTCAATCGAGTTCAAGTAGGCCATATTGATCATGGCAACAAAGAAAAGCAATGTATTTCTCCATGAAACGATGACACTCAGGGCACCACATCCCATCAGGGACTCTACTTGCTGCTACTGGAAACTCAAATCTACAACAATTATTCGCTGCAACATGAAGCTTATCATGGTACTCCATAAACGACAAATCAAACCCATTTGTTTCAATATCTTTCTTCCACATATCAAAGTCAGATGGTGTTTGCATCATTGTGGTTCCATGTCCATTAGTCAGAATCTTTGACCCTCTACACAACAAAGCCCATGATCCATCTTTGTCACAGCTTAGAAGTTTCTTGATCTGTTGCATAATAGGGCTCAACTCCTTTCCCTGTGGGTCCAACACCATTAATATAGGACTTTTTCTAAAATGCCACCTGTCTCCTATGCACTTCATAACAACCTTGTCTATTATCGAAGGGTGGGATACAGAATACCATGACATTTTCTCATTCATCTCCTCGAATTTCCTGTCCATTTCTTTGGTGTAGTTTATAGAGGGGTCCACAATGGGAATCCACACGACTTCATAAAGAGCATTCGTCCTTGATCCGTGAATGCGGGACTCGTTGTAAATTTCTTCAAGAATCGAAAGCTCCTCACGAGACATGTCTAGCCATGATATCAACAACAACACGTTCCTCCTCCTTAGGACTTCCAGACTAACCTATGTGTGGAAAAGACGTAAATGTCCTCCTCAAGTAACAAAATCGTAAATATTAAAAGTGTTGATAGTATACCTTAATCTTTGTATTGCAATCAAAGAGTGGTTGTATATCATCCTTTGGACTAATCAAGATTTTGAGGATTTTCATGTTATCCATATGGCCTGTTTCAAACAGCTGATTGAAAGACCTCCTGAATTCAATTTCTTTCTTTTCTCCTGCATCAACCAAACAACAATAAGATTTAAGAATTAAGATACCCTTTACTATATACGTATAAGTAATCGAATCTTTTTTAGGTTAATGGATATATAGCATACGTACCAACAATACGATTGCAATTCTCCAACTGTCGCCTGAGAAACTCATGCATATGATCAATCTTTGAAGTCAATGACGATAGTTCCCATGATTGCATCTCTGTTAATGAAATCTCATACCAGAAATCCCATATAACCTTATAACTCTATGTACATTATAAATGTTATTTTGCTAAATGGGGTTAAAGTTTATTTACTCATGGCCCATGCTAGTCAAGTGAGCAATCTGTGTAGCACAAGTGATAATGCCTCTGATGTTCCAGTAGACAGCTGTCGGAATGGTATTGATTGCTGATGACATGGCCGACATATCAGGAGTTATGCACATAGATGGAAGCTCCTTGAATTGGACAATACATATGGTAAGTTCCAGAATTAAATGGATTAGTTTCTTAAGAGCTTCAAATCGAGGTTTTAATGGAGCCGTATGCTCCATGATTGTTGGAACTTGTTTAAGGATAACCATAGATTTTGCTAGTTGGTTTGATGAGTAGATTTTAGCCGGAAGCCAGAATTCTCCATAGTTGAGAGCAAAAGCTGCTAGAGTTAGCACCAGTTTTGCATCCCAATGGAAGTTTCCGACAGTGTGGAATAACGCAAGGGCTGTCGTACGTCCATCTATAACCGTTAAGCACTTGAACGCTATTTGTAAAAAAAAGTTACATTTGGATCATTAAAAAAAACTCAATAAGCTTGTCAAGCTTCGATCAAGGGTTCTAGTTCCAATGTTAGCCATTGGAATCATCAAAAGAACCAGGAGTTTGTTGCTGCAAATAATAAATCTTTCATTGTTGATAAGCATGGGCATAATGGGAAAGAAAGTGTGGATTCTGGGAAAAAAGAGGAAAAAGTGAAGAAGGGTAGCCAAAAGGAGAACAGTTTTGGTAATACAGTGAATCGGTTTGCTGAAAGATTCTACAGGTCCATGGTTTTGTGAGTTATGTAAAGATTCATCATCTTCTAGATACAAGGGGTCCCATCTTTCAGTTACTCAGAGAAGGCGTCTCGTGTAGCGGAATGTTGCTTATGTGGTGGCAATACTGGTGCTTTTAGGAAGTCAACTGATGGTCAATGGGTCCATGCCTTCTGTGCTGAGGTAATATTCCTTAATTGTGATTCTTACTTATGAGGTGATATACTATTATTATTATTTACCATAACATTAATCACTGTCAACCTTCTTGTTTTTATGTTTCTAGTTTTTATCAAATATGATACTAGTTTCTTACAATACTTTATTTATTGTTTATTCTAGGCCGAGACTCAAAAACATGGAGTTGAAGAATGGAATTCTCTGAAGAAAGTCAGGGTAAGTTATATTGTTGTTTATAAAAACAATTATTTGAATCCAAAATCTTAATTTTTTTTCTTAAAATCGTCATGCAAGTTGAATTGGAGAGATTACTCCTCATCTGTGAAAGAATTATCAGACATGAGAAATTGAAGGTAAGCCACATATTTGATTATACATACATACATAGACTAACTGATGATTGATGATTGTAGCGTGAATTGGTGATTTGTTCACATGATATGCTTTTTATGTGCTTACTTTTCAGGTAATGATTAAAATTTGGGTGAATGGTGTTGAAGGCCAAAAATTAGAGGGTCAAAGTGCAACCTTTAGTACAAAAATTGCAGAAACAGCGGATGGAGGTGCTAAACAGTCTGTTGTAGTACCAAATCCCACAAAGTGTTGTTCTAATCTGTCCTCACATGTCTAATCCTCTATCTCTATTCGCTGCAGTTGATATGAGTTAATCCAGCTACAGCTCTTGGCTTGGCTGCACAAACAGCCATATCTAAGGGTTCAAGAACTAATACTCCAGACTTCACAAACGAATTTCAAGATGTTAGGGTTCAAGGACAGATTGAGTCAGATGAATCCACCAAAAAAATTTCATAAAACCTCGTTATTTTCTCTCCATTTTTTAGACCTTGTATAAATCAATCGGGATTTTGGTAAGTTTAGCATATCTGTTAGAATGAAGCCTACAAAGCTTACATTTTTTACTCCTTTTATTTCTAATATATTCATCTTCTATGCAAATTATCATATTTTTTAGATAGACTTAACAAGGGTAAATTCGGTAAAATACAGAGTACATTGCTATTAATTTTATTCTTTTAATATACATTCAGGTTGCAGCCAAGATTTTGCAGGATGCAGCTCATGGAAAGAATTACAAATCAGATCAGGTTGAAAATTTACAACTTACTTCAAACCTAATGTTTTTCAATTCAAAGAAATTACTAAATCTTGTTATTTTTTAAAATTTAAAATTTTATGTTTTAGGATAGTGGGGCAAGGAGATTGTGTGATGCCATAGTGCTTGGAGGTTTGTAGCCAATATCATTTTAAAAAAAAATTCATTTTACATCAACACTGCTTCCTCTTTATTTCTTTTTTTTTTTCTTTTCTGTGTTCTATTCTAACACAGGTAAGAGATGAATCAGGTATCAAAGACAATGAGAAGGCCATGGTACTCAACTTTGGTGGACAAGTAAGTTGAGGATCTTTTTATGTGATAGTTTAACTTTTCATAATTCACTAATTTCTTTCATTCATCATTAACAATATAATAATTTTGCTTTCTCTCTTAGAAGATACTCAGTAAACAGAAGTAATTAGTAAAATATAATTTAGGTATTATCAAAAAATGACCAAAATGGATGATTCCATTTAACAAATTGACCAATTTTCATAACCTTTTAACAACATAACCACCTTTTTCGTAGTGGGTCTGTTGCAGAATTTAAAAAAAATAAATATGAAATACTTTTAACTGACAAAATGCTATAAAATAACTTAAACTTTAACCTTCAATGCATGAAAATTTGAAGTCATTAAGTTGGAACTTAAAGGAGGAGTACTTGCCTCCTGGTTGGATTTACCTGGTATTCTTTCTCTCTTTTTCCATATCTACCCTTTTGTATCCAATGTAAAAAAAATATTTGTGCAAAAAGTTCTATGGCTCAGGTTTGTGGAGCACATGACAATCAGCAGGAGCTTCCTCACAATTTTAAGAAGATGGCAAAAGATGTGTATACCCCTGATGTCATGGAAGCATCTGACTGCATGCTTGGTTAGTGATAAATATATATATATATATATATATATATATATATATATAATATATATAAACTAAAAAAAAAGCTTTCTTTCCTTTTGCATTCCAGACTCATTTGACATAAACTGTTTCAGGAAAAATTGGATATGAAACTGCTTTCTGGGGCTATTTTTGAAGAGGGCATTTATGTCTTTTACACATACGAAAGATCGAGAGCCGGTCTAGATTCTCATGTCACACTATGACTAGATTTCATTAATGTTTTCTAATGCAAAATCAATCATGCAACTTATTTTAAATTTTATTTAGATCAGATGAAAGTTGTTCTTGTTTCCTTTTTTAAGAAAATTCCAATCTTCTTGTTGCATTGTTTACTTATATAGGAAGAGATATATGTAGCAAGGGCACCTGGAAGATTGGATGTGGTTGGAGGAATTGTAGACTACTCCGGAAGCCTTGTTTTGCAGGTAATTTTTTTTCTTTTTTTTTTAAATGAAACAGACTATATATATAGGCTCATATGCTTTATGTATCATTTCTTTGGAAAATCAATTGGCAAAGATATTGGGAGGCACAAAACACCCTAACAACAGACAAACAAGAGGAGCTTCGCTCCCTTGGAGCACATAAGTCTTGACAACATGTTATTTCTTATTTCTTATTTCTTATTTCGTATTAATGCATTGGGTTTTTATAAAATTTTCATATTTGGACATTGTACTTTGAAAAGCTATTATATATAGTATTGAAAATGGTTTTGTATTTGGATGACACTACTATAAATATAATTCAATAGACTTTTTAAAGTACAATGTTGTTATATAATTTTTGACCATGAAACAAAGTTTGTTAACCATTAGAAACATTGTTTTTCTATAAGGGAAAAAAATATTAATTAACTTTTTCAGATAAATTAAATGGTTGAAAATGTATTGGTTTTCCTGAAAATTTTGCTAGTGATAATAGAGATAACTTACACTGAAAGGAATATAAGTATGTTGACCATGCACAAGCCCATTAAGGAACCCTGTGAACCCCATAAATTGGAAGCTACTTGTTACTTGGTCTTTGTGAGTTTTCTTCCAACATAACACACATTCATTTTAGATGCATTTTTCTACCAAAAATGACCTTGTGATAATATATGCAGGGAACTAGGGAACCATAAACAAGCATGGTATTGTCTTAACCGAGCAATAAGGGCAGATCCGGAAGATGTGAGTCTTAGACATCCCCGTGCCTCGATTTATGTTGAGCCTGGAAACTATCACAAGGCTGCTGAATCATATGAGAAAATCTGGCAACTTTGTCCTAAAAATCTTGAAGCATTGAGGACGGCAACAATTGTTTCGACTTTGTACATGTTTTGTGTTCTATAATAAATATTATGCAATATTAGCAATGTGTTACATTTACTTACTATTGGAATTAATGATTCTATGTATTTGACATATCAATGCAATGAATTATCTTTATTGTTTATGTTATTTTATTTTGTATTATGAAACCTTTAATGTGTTATTTAATTTGAAAATTAGTAAATCTATCAAAAATATATAATTTTAAAAGCATTTAAAATTATGACACGCAAAAATGCGTGTCGTCTTCCTTTATGACAAGGGCTTCCTTGATACGCATTGTGTGTCAAAAACACGCGCGTCGTAAGGTTACGAAACGCGAATGCGTGTCGTCTTCCTTTATGACAAGGCCTTCCTTGATACGCATTGCGTGTCGTAGACGCGCGTCGTAATTGCGTGTCATAAATGAGCGTCGTAAAAGCGCGTCATCTCTCTTTATGACAGGGCCTTCCTTGACGCGCATTTGCGCGTCATCTGAGCCATTTACGACGCACAATGAGTGTCGTAAAAGGCTATTTTTCTAGTAGTGATAAATCAAATTTCTCCTTCTTAAGAACCATTCTCGGCCCATGTAAAGGAAAAAGAAGAAGGAATAAAAATAAAAGAGAATTGGAGGATTTTTGTGCACTTGCCACCTCTTTATTGCATGGTGGATTTCCATGCAAGTCAACTCACTCCTTCTCTCATCTCTTCTTCTTCTTCATGGCCGATTCCCACTCTCTCCACCTCATTCTCTTTCAAAAATATCTCAAGAATACTCTCTCAAGAAGTCATCCTCCCTCCATAAAAAATTTCGAGAATCACAAGAGCTCCAAGAAGATTCTTCCATAAAAATCATCATCCTAGGTAAGTTGATGCTTAGATCCATGGTTTAGCTCCTTGAATCTTTTATAAATCTTCTTCTAACTCATGAAAGTTCATGATCATGCCTCTTAGAACCTATCTAAGCCAAAGTCTTCTCAAGAAGCTTTCTAGAGTCGAAAACAACATCAAACTCTTCCATTTCTTCTTCAAATCGAAAACAACAAGCAAAGTTGAGTTCATACCCCTCTATTTTCGGTTTTCACAAGTTTTATTGGGGATAATACAAGTAAAATGTGTAGATCTATGTGTATGTGTACGTTATGTGTGATTTCCTGTATTATGTGGTAAATATGTGCCAAAAAGGAAAGAAATCTCGAGATCTATAGCTTAAGGAAGAAAATATATGTGATCTAAGATGTAATACATTAAACAGGTCAAGAAAAATTACCCTATAAAGTTGTAATAAACATATTTCAACATAAAACTCATTTTTGGGCTATATTTGTCAAATAAACAAAAGTTGGGTTAAAGGTTGATATTCACAGTTTTCTTAAGGACCAAAAGAGTCAAAACAGTTAAAATAAATGTTTTTAGGAATATTATGCTCTTAAAAGGACTAGAAATGTAAATTGTAGCCTAATGGGCCAAATTTTTGGGCTTTTCGGCCCATAGGCCCAAAAATGCAAAAAAAATGGTTTTAAGGGATTAAAATGGTAAATTTCTCAAAACAATGGGTAAAAAGGTAAATAAATCTATTTCAGAGGTTAAAATGACCTTTTTGCCAAAAAGGATCAAAAATGCAAAGTTTTTGGATTTTGGGTCAAAATTGTAAAATTTGCGAAAAGTTTGGACTTTAAATGAAATTCTTTACTAAAGGGGATGAAACTGCCAAAGAGTAAATTTTGAGTTAAAAACATTATTTAAACAAGTCTATGGGTCAAAAATGTCAAGAAAATGGTTTAAGGGCCTAAAATGTTTTTTTTGATAATAAGGGACTAAGATTGTCATTTTTATTAAAGAAGGGCTGAATAGGTCAAATCAATATTTTTGAGTCAATTATTTTATTATTAATATATCTGGGTTAAAAATACCAAATTATAACTTATGAAAATAGAATGAAGAATATACATATATTTTCAAATATCGTTATAAACAATCGACAAGCTTCGTGCCGTTGCGATTTAACAATTCAATCAAACATCCGACAATTATACTATACCTAAAACAAGAAAATATTCAAATTGTTGGACTTGAAAGATTCTAATCATGCTTATTGGGCCTTCGTGACCCATTGACATGACTTTTGGGCCTAACAATAATAACACATGTCTATTGGGCCTCCTGTGACCCAATTACATGCTTAAGGGACCCTCAATGGCTTTTATGTGTTATAGGGCCTCAGTGGCCCATTAGCACTGCTAGTAAGGTCCAAATAAATCAAATGCGAAATGGGCCAACGTGTCCTTCGTATACCCAACAACCTTAAATAACATACGTAATTAGTAGGACCTCGTAATCCTCTTCTCCTCATTTGTTAGGATTATCTTCAATTCAAGTAAACAAATACAGGTCATTAATCAATGGTAATCAAATTCGTTTGGATTAAGTGAGTAATAACAGGCGACACCTTTAAGTTTCGTTCGTAGTATGTAGTTATAATCAAAGTCTCATGGAGGGAGAGCAAGAGTTTGTGTATAGATCTATACAGGGGTGACTCCCCCACACCTCAGTTGTTCGCTACAGTTAGACTCGGCCAGTCTAGGGTGACAAAATCTTAAGATCAATTCTGGCGTTCGCTAGAATGTCAAGACAGACGAACTAGTCATTATCATGCATGGTTATAACGACTCACATAAATAAATCCAATATTATCCTAGTAATCAAGGAAAATCATAATCATTCGTTGTGACAGTATAATAATTTGAAACAATTATATTATGTTATCGGAAAACATCAGGTTTTTTGAGGAAATCAACACCATTCACTTGTACTTTTCAATAACTATAATGCAAAACTTCTCATTTATACACGATTTGAAATCATTCATGCATGAACCTATGGATCTTCACACTTTAGTATAAATAATTGTCTTTTCAGAAAATATCGGATTTTCTGGGTTTTATAAACTGCACAAAACATTTTCATAACAACCATGCTTATGAACTCACCAACATTCCATATGTTGACGTTTTCAAAATAACTTGTATTCTCAGGTAACAGGTAAGCTGAAGAGTAATACCAAGTATGTTAGGATGTTATGCTTTGAAAACTTTCAAACAATTTATGCTATGGATATGTAATATTTAGACAATGTACTTGATGTGAACAATGTCAGTTGTAATGTATTAATGCATGGTGATGTTTATGTTATGTTTCATGTATATTCATTGTGATGATATTCAATTTGAGTCACGCGAGCCCTCGGACGTTTCCGCCGCCTGGTTCGGGGGTGTGACACAAATGGGCTACAATTGTTTAACTTTGGGCTCCTCCTAAGTTAGTTATTTTATTGGGCCATCTCAACAAATAAAATGGGCTAATTTTGTAAAATTAAAATCATCCATTTATGCTCGCGTACCTCAAGCTCCGCTCAACAAAATACGTTTTTAGAATGCGTATTGCGGTCTGGACTCGCTCGACATTGTAAAAAAAAAAGGGAGAATAGTAGTACACTATCGCTGCTACTACTTTGCAAAGCATTTTAAAAATAATCACGACAGAAAATATGAATCAATTTATGATTTCAAGAAAACGTCCTAAAATCTGATTGCTTTATCTTGGAATATAATCGCTCTAGCGCTACGACCCTCACAGCGCACCGACTGCAAGCTCGCAAAGTAAGGCTTGGTCTATAAAGCAGTTACAGGGGACATGCGAAGTGTGCACTGCTGACCAATCACTCAAAGTTTCCCCCAGTGGGCATAAATATACAATCTTCTACCCAATATTGGTTGTGGACCTTATCCCCCTCACTGGGGTGTATGCAGTTTTCCCTGAATGGTGTTTCTATGGAAAACTTGCTGCTGTGACTGGTCACACTAGTATAAACACTAAAAAGAAAACCAACAAAAATGGCGTGGTTCAACGAGGTACCAATCTCCAATACAACCACACTTATAGCAAAACCACCAAAATATGGTCTTGTTGGTCACCAACAAGCTGTGAACAAGTCATACAACATATTATAAATGACAAAGTCTGTTATGTACACTCACACCCCTATTTGGGTGAATAAAGCAATATAGAGAAGCAAACAATACTCAGGTACTAGGATCCCAATATCACATACGTATCGTTCTCACTCCTCACCTTTTGTAAAATTGGAGGAGTAGAAGGGTTGGCACAACACTATGCAGAAAGTGTTATTCTGAGCAAAGAGTTGAACTACATAACAAGAGGACATTGTATAAGATTATGCATCCCCGGGAAGACATTAGTGTTATAAATGAGGGAGCAGCTTCACGGCCTAATCCTCAATGGTCATGTGTCATGGTTTCCAGTAGTTGTGTTTACTAACTCAAGGCAATCTCGCTACTCAGCACTCGGTAGTCTCGCTGCCTAGCTCTCACTAACAAGTTGTTGCCCAACGCTTAGCGACCCTGCTGTTCAACTCTCAGTAGCCAAAACTCTCAACAAAAAGCCAAGACAGCGAGACACTAGTTGTCACTACAACTAATGATGCAACAAAGCATCAAGTGACTTTACATTCAGGTCGGACCGATCATCTGGGCCGGTCACATAGATCGAAGGTTGTTAAGCCTAATCTTGCTAAAGGTTCATAACCTTTTCCTTGAGTCGCTTGTCTTATCAGCCCAAGTCCATTATTGTGGCCTGCTTTGCCTACATGGATCAGAAGGTTCATAACCTCATCCTAACTCCACTATCATGGCATGCTCCATGAACAAGGCTTAAAGGCTCACAACCTTTGTTGATCCTTTTTCATGCGATACTATTACACGTGACATATTCACGATCGTTGGTTGCTAAGCCCGATCCATTTCCACACGATGCTATTTTGCGTGACGTATTTATGATCGCTGACTGCTAAGCTCTACCGTTTTCCACATGATGTCATTCCGCATGATGTATTCGTGATCGCTGGCTGCTAAGCCTAATCCATTTCCACGCAATGCTATTTTGCGTGAAATATTTACGATCGATGGCTGCCAAGCCCGACCTTTTCTACGCGACGATATCCTGAGTGACATCTCCACGATCACTAGTTGTTAAGCCCAACCTGTTCCACTAAGTCGCGTAATATAAGTCGTGCGTCATAAGCTTATGTCATGCTTAGCACCACACATTTGGGGTTTCTTCTCAACATGGTATTCCTGTGCTCAGATGATCAATAAGGTGTTTCCTACATTACATCTTACTATGGCAAGTTTACTATTCAACAAAGAACATTATCATGATAACAACCCTGCTACTTACAATCCCTCAGCATCTTTGTTTCCTGGCTCTTGGCAATAGAATTGTTGTCGACTTTCATGAAAACAACCTCATTGTGTATTCTTATAGCAACCTTGTCACATGCACCATAGTCTAATACAACTACCTACACCACCCACATCAGACTGGGGGGAAATCAGCAAGGTATAACTCATGTATGAAACACCTTGAAGATGGCTATCAATTCTCATGCAAAACAGATTATGTAGGTGATTAATTTGTGACATCCCACCAAGATACGATAGAAACGCCATGACATCCATGATGCATATTTATATAACAACCTCGCTCTATATGTTATCATCGGGAGGACTTGTTGATGTCAAGTCCATTAGCATGGCTTGGACAGCTCTGGCATACCGATCGGATAATGGAGATGCACCAGAACGGAGCTTGCATCGTGGAAGCACAATACGGCAGACCTATCCCCCGAACTTGGAAAACACACCATTCGAGCAAATTTTACTCCTAGAGCAAAGAGAAAAGACAGAATAATACACAACAAAGGCGAGGGCAATGTAATCTAACTCCAAGTGGATAATCACACCTCAACAATTAAGTATTATTTTAGGACCGTTTTTGTGTCAAAGTTTAGTTATTATTCAAGCTTGATGTCATTTCAATAAGAGGTTGTGCATATTTACCAAGTGATAACAAGGACGGATCATCCGCGTCACTTAAGCGAAATTGGTGCGATGATGCAACCAATAGGCTGTAAAGGATCATAACCTTTCCCTAAATGTGTCAATCTAACTCAAAGGACTACTACCTTTGCCCATGAAATGAATAAAGGATTTAAAATCTCATAACCTTTTCCTTGATACGAAAATACCTAAGTCCTAAATGCCCAAAGGTGGCGATATTGGCTTAACTTAGATGACTAGGGCCGGAGTGCAACTTTCATCGACCTAAGACTTAGAGCAAAATCTTAAAGGATAACTAGAAAACTTTGCCTAAAGGCGAATACCCTAATAAAATTGAACCAACCAAGGTCCATAAAAAAGGCTATCCAAGGCCTTAGCCTAAAACATAGGCTAACGACTCGAAGAGAGGACGAACCCCAAGCTCGTGAGTGCAAACTCCCAAACCAAAACCAAAAAGCTTTTGTTAAGTATAAATCCTAAGTTGTCGGTCCAAATAACTTTCTCCTATCAAAGGGAAGCATCCTTCGAGTCTTAACACCCTATAGAGCAAGTAGGAGTCACTCCAGTCAATTCCTAAGGCCAACACAAACCTTTGGAAAGAAATCCATCTGATGAGAAAAATGTAACACCCGGAATCTAGAAGGTTAATTGTGGAATTATGCTAATGTCAAGTCGAACTCGGCAAGTTGGAGGAGCCAACTCGGCTAGTTGAAGATGAAGAATCGTGAGGATTTAATGGGTCTACTCGATGACTTGAGGAGCCTCAACTCGACGAGTAGAGGTTGTTTTGGTCGCGAGGTTAATGAGACAAGTCGGCGAGTTGGAGGAGCCAACTCGACGAGTTGGGCGCTATTTAGGAAACCCTAATTTTGGGGTTTTGCACCCTATTTAAACACTTTAAGTTCCAGGTGTTGGCTTCATTTCCAACCTCCATAGCCCCTAATGCTAATCTCGAAACCCTAGAGCCTCCTTGAGTGTTGTGAGCTCATTGTGGGTGTGTTTTGGTGTGTTTAAGGCTCATTTAAGGAAGAGAAGCTTGGTGCAAGGTGGTGGTTCAAGTAGCAGCTTTCAGATCTTGGTTCTCTGCTCCATTTCCAACACATTTCGGGTATAAAGCTCTAACCTTGCTTAGTATTGGATTAGATCTCTTCTTGGGTTTATTTGTATGCTTTTAGCCATGCTTTTATTTGTATGTTTTTACCTGTTATATATAGATTATCATACGTTTGATATATAATTTACACAATTTTAAACGGTTTATAAAATTATCAAATAATTGTATATATCACAATGACTTAAAAATTAAAACTATAATCATCATACTATATTATAAAGAAAACATTTTTTTTCTTTCACCACATTCATTTGAAACTCCCAACTTTTCATATTTCCATACAATATACTTAATTTATTAAATTAAATATGCTTTTAGTTGTAAACATTATTATAAATGGAAGAATTTGTGACTTATCAATATGATATACTTAAATTGTTAACTTCAATACATAATTAAATAAATAACCTACATTAATATATCAAATAAGCTTAAAATTTAGTGTAAAATTTAAAATCTAAAGTAAAATATCAAATAATGTTTAAAAAAAATCAATATATATATTTTAACATAGTTAAAAGGAAAACATTAAATATAATAATAATAAAAGAACCTAAATTGATGAATCGAATTAACTAAAAGGTGTCTGAAAACTATATTTTAACAATATATTTTTAACCTGCGTCGCGCAATACGCGATAATTCGTCTAGTGTTAATATATAATTTAATGTAATGCAACATCAGAAATACAACCAGTTGTTAGGTACTAACCAGTGCATAATGTTTTAATTAGACGGTAATTTCTAACTTTAAGGACTATGGACTAAATACACAAAAAATATACACGAGTGACTAAATATATAAAGTTTTCAAACTTTAGTATACTACGGTATCAAAATCTCTCTCTTTTTTATTATTATTATTTTTTTAAGACTTTGCAAACTTTAGTGATAATCTTATGTTTTCTAGAAAAAGAGAGTATACTGGGCTGCTGGCGTTTTAGTCTTCTAGAAAACAAAACTAGTCTTTTATAAAAAAAATCGTCCTCCAACAAACAAAAAAGCTCGATAGAAACTTCAAAGAGAAAACAAACTTCGTCTTACTTCCTTAAGGATATGTATAGAATATTATTATGGACTATAGACTCACCCATAATTAAAATATTACCGTGAGTGGTGACGCCGCGAGTGATGGTCAGCTACGTGGAGTGTAGAGGATACACCCAAAATATGGACTATGAATGACTAGGCACCCAACACGTATAATTATCAACTTATTATTCTAATTATTTATAATGATTAAATGGTTGGATAATAACATATAATAATATTTTTAATATTTAATAGTAAAGGAAGGTTTTCGTTTCAGTGTATGACTCCAGTATTTTTTTCAAGTAGCTCAAGATGTATATATTTCGGTCATATTTCTAAATATGTTAAAGTTTTGTCTTGTCTCAAACAAGTTGACATTTTTGAATTAATGTGTCAAAATCATTAAAAATTTTATATAAAATTTTAATGAAAATTTATTGTATAATTGATAAAATATATAATGTAAGTAAATAAATTATAATCACAAAATCAATGTTGATAATTGAAAAATTAGTTGACAACGATAATAAATAATATTAGTAAAAATGAATAATAAAAAATTTGAAATATATAAAATAATATAAAAAAATTTATAGAAAATTGAGTTTTTATAGTTAATATATGATATAACGTTAGTCCAAATGATTTAAAAGAAAAACTATTTTATAATATATTTTTGGTATGTCAAATATAATAATAAAATAAAATATTCAAAAAATAAACTGATATGTGAAACATAGCTCAAAAAACAATATATAAAAAATCACAAGGTTACAACTTTATTATTAAAGTCCTTTAATTTATTTGTTTTAATATCAAATCCACTTCAATTGGATTATTATTCAATATATGCAATGTTACAAGCCACAGTTATAGTAATTACTTATTTTTATCAAAACAAAATGAATATAAAAACTTAATCGTTACAAAAAGAAATCTAGAAAATTATAGTAATATAGGTTCTATGTACTTTGTAATTATAAATTATGACATAATTTATTGTCATTATTTACAATCAACCTATTTTTATATTGTATTTATAATGATAAAATTAGGAAACCTTTTTTCCAAAAAGTCTCTGTGTTACTAGCAATTAACCCTTCAGGTTAAGCTTAATTGATTTTGATCACCTATATTTTCTCTTGTTTGTTTCAATTCATGGAATCGAATTCGATCAAAAGTTAAAAAACATTTAATGAGGTGGATCCAAAAGTTTAAATTCCATCGCTACAAATCCACCACAAGATGATCAAACTCATCTCTGCGCAGACCAACTGCAGAAATGGCGCTTACTGCTTCAACCCGACCTCTGTTTAACGACTTCAACCCACCTTCACATTCGAAAAACCGAGACCCTCCAATTCTTCGATCTCACAGAACCCATTTTTCAAACCCTAGTTATCTGCTGAGCTTTCCTCAAATTAGCAGCTCATTCTCACAAATCAACACTCAATTCAGATGCCCGTTGTTCAAAAGCATGCCGTTAGTTCCATCTAGAAAGCTCAATTCGAAGGTGATTGAACTATAACCCACATTCTCTTCTGAATTTGGTTCTCATCTCTTTAATTTGGATGACTGATTTTGGTTTTCCTTCTTTTTTGACATTAAACTAGGTTAGAGCTTCAGCAGCAGGAGAAGAAGCATATCAAGAGGATTTCTCTTGGTCTTCTGTAATTCTGCCGTATGTTAGCTTCTTTCAATCTTGCGCTCACAACCTGCTTTATTATTTATCCGATATCATATAATCATTTTAAGTTTAGGCGCTTAAACTTAACATAGGTAGTTAATTTTACAGTTATCTGATGATCATTTCTTCATGGCAATTGGCAACTCCTAAAAAGAATGAACTTTGCTAAACTCTCTAAACTGAGTAACTTGTCCCAACTTTTGTGAGTTTGTCGTGGGACTTTTCGACTTCAAATTATGATTTTTCGTTTATATCTTTAAAACTATCTTAGTCATATATAGAAAGGGAAATCATAATCTACAAAAAGAGAACGACTTTATGGAGAAAGACATGGAAATGATTCTTTCCCATAAAGTCCCGAGTCTTTACAAATCCACCCTCATTTATTTTCTCTTGCAACTTTTGGTGCTAAAATTTTCAGGTTTGTATTCCCAGCCTTGGGTGGTTTACTATTTGGATATGACATTGGTGCAACCTCTGGTGCTACCCTCTCTTTACAGGTATCAATCTCATCATCTACATACAATTTTTTTTAGTTCCTCAACAAGAAAATTCAATAGAATACTCCACATATTAATTAAATTTAATACTTATCTTAATTGTTCTACAGTCAGCCGAGCTTAGTGGCACAACATGGTTCAATCTATCTGCTGTTCAACTCGGCCTTGTGGTGAGTAGCTATCTATGATTGTTTTACTTTTATTTATTTATTAGCTATACTTTGGTTACTTAATCTATATAATAAGTTGTAACTGAATGCAGGTCTCTGGGTCCCTATATGGAGCTCTTTTTGGTTCTATCCTAGTCTACCCAATTGCAGATTTCCTAGGTACTTGTAATAAACAATTTGACATCAATAATGTTAATGAATTGATTATGAAACATTAGCTATTATTGATTTATGAAGGTAGGAAGCGTGAACTTCTATTAGCAGCTTTACTATATTTGGTTGGTGGTTCAGTCACAGCATATGCACCAGGTCTTGGTGTTCTTTTACTAGGTCGAGTTCTCTATGGTTTAGGCATTGGTTTGGTAAGTAGTTAGCTTCCTTTGATCCAAAATCATCCTTAAAAAAATCAAACATTTTCTCTTTGTTTTGGTTTTTCAGGCTATGCATGGTGCTCCACTTTATATTGCAGAGACTTGCCCTTCTCAAATCCGTGGGACTTTAATATCTCTAAAAGAACTCTTCATAGTTCTTGGAATCTTGGTATTTAAAAATTAAAAGTTAAAACTCCACTCCATCACTTGTTTTTGTTTCACATGTAACCGAATTTGAAAGGCTGAAATTGTTTTGTACAGTTGGGATACTTTGTAGGAAGCTTTCAGATAGATGCTATAGGAGGTTGGAGATATATGTTTGGGTTCAGTGCTCCAATTGCTCTTTTAATGGGGTTAGGTGTGTGGGGTCTACCTCAGTCCCCAAGATGGTTGCTTTTAAGAGCTGTACAAGGTAAGGCATCTTTGCAAGAGTATAAAGAGCAGGCGATTGTTGCATTAAGCAAACTTAGGGGGAGGCCTTCTGGTGATAAAGTTTCTGAAAAGCAAATAGAGGACACACTTGTTACTTTGAAATCTGCTTATGGTAGTGATGAGGAATCAGAAGGGAGTATATTTGAGGTTTTTCAAGGCACGAGCTTGAAAGCTTTTGTGATTGGTGGAGGTTTGGTCCTTTTTCAACAAGTAATAGTTCAAACTTCAATCTTCTCTTGTTTTCCATTCATAAATTTATATATCTTTTTCTTTTTCTTTTTTCATGAATCATATGCTTCTTCTTGTTTTAAGTTTACCAAGTAATCTCTCTCAATGTAACAGATTACTGGGCAACCAAGTGTTTTATACTATGCTGGTCAAATTCTTCAGGTATTTGATACAGAACTTTTCTCTATAAATATATGTATATGCATCTGTATATCTATACACATACATATATGTATATAAGTATATGTATTCATCTTTATATATTTGTGAATTGTGGACTAAAAGACAGCTGGATTCTCTGCTGCTGCTGATGCTACACGTGTTTCAGTCATTATCGGTGTCTTTAAGGTATGTAAAACATTTTACCTAATACTGGCTTTTCATTACAGACAAAAAAGGTAAAAGAAAATGTACTTTTTTGCAAGAATGTGCTATTTCTTTTGGCTGTTTCATGTAAACAGTTGTTAATGTCCTTAAAAATCTAGGATTATAGTTCAAAAAGTTAGTCATCTTTTTCTAAGTGTATATAACTTATGGTTGTGCAGCTGTTGATGACAAGTATAGCGATTCTGAAGGTTGATGATCTTGGGAGAAAACCGTTGCTGATTGGAGGAATTAGTGGAATTGTATGCATCTATTTCTTTCCTTTTATAGACTAATTAGACCCTGTTTCTTTTTTCCCACATGGGTGGATTAATAAATGATGTTTGTTAAGAAAAAGTTAGGACTTAATGGGGAAAGCTCATTAAGTAAAAAACTGAATACATTTGTGCTTTACTTTTTTCTTTTACAGACCCTTTCATTATTTCTCCTATCGGCTTATTACAAATTCCTTGGAGGCTTCCCCTTAGTTGCTGTAGGTGCTCTACTTCTTTATGTTGGATGCTACCAGGTAAGTAACCCTTTTCTTAGATTTTTTTTTTTAATCTGCAAAATGTGGCTTTATTTGTGTGTGAGTTAATTTAACTTGGAATTTGTGATTTTTCAGATATCTTTTGGACCAATAAGTTGGCTTATGGTGTCAGAGATATTCCCTCTTCGAACAAGAGGGAAAGGAATTAGTCTTGCAGTTCTTACAAACTTTGGTTCAAATGCCTTAGTAACCTTTGCTTTCTCTCCATTGAAGGTGTTATTATTAACTACTCAAAAGTCAACATTTCCAAAGTCAACCCCTCATATCATATATCTTAAATTTTTTTTGTAAATTGTACAGGAGCTACTTGGGGCAGAAAATCTTTTTCTCCTTTTTGGTGCGATTGCTTTGTTATCACTTGGATTCGTGCTACTCTATGTCCCCGAAACAAAAGGGTTGACTTTGGAAGAAATCGAAAACAAAATCTTAAAATGAGATTTTTGATTGATGTAACAGTTTTCTTGTTTGTATGTGTAAATTGTAATGCTACTGATAACTCATGTGTTTACCTTTCATAAAGCAGTGCGTTTTTTCTTGAGCCAAGATCTATGTACAACTTTTATTGCACAAGTTACATGTCGTAAATAATCCATTATTTGAGAAAAACAGACCTATATACCATCGAAAAGAAAAGATTGCTATTTTGGGGGAATACGGTTGCTGCAGGACCTAGTCAACATCCGTTGATTTGTTATAATAATTATCCTATAATGTTCACACAAGTCCCTGAAATTGTGGCATGAAAATCGAAAAAATAATTTGTCGTTAAATTTGGTGTTTGCGTTAACGTAGAAACAAAGAGCCATGCTTTTGTGAAAGGAGAAGCAATGGCTCAACCAGACAATGTGCGAAGAACAACGACCATCGATGCTGTGAATGCTCCAAGACCCCTAAACTCGCCAGGCTCCAAGAGTGGTGGGTAAATTCGTAATTTTGGTCATTTCTGAAATCTGAATCTTGGAAGGAATATGAGAAATTAATTTGTTTTGAATTTTGATTCGTACGTAGGTGATTCCTCAAGTTGGTCGTCTAGCTCTTCATTAAAGCTAAGAAAGAGCCATGATAACGACGACCCTGGAAGTGGAAACCACCATAAGAAATCAGTGTTCTCAAAGGTGAAAGAGAAGGCCAGAAAATTAAAGAAAACTTTAAGCGGGAGAAAACGTCGAGATGATAATGAGTTGCGAAGCCCTAATTTCTCCACTCCTCCAGGATCCGCTGGTCCTGTCAAGGATGATAAACAACGCCCCCAAATTTTTAGTTCCCCAACGCCATGTAATTAAATCACATATTATTCTCTATCATGTCATGTCAAAGATTACGGATTTTGACATTGTAAATGTGTATTTTCAGTGTCTGGATCTTCGGTTTCAGAAGACACGAAGACAAATTCATCAAAAGAGCAGCCTCAAGAAACTAAAAAAGGGCCTTCCGAGACAGAAGCACCATCCAAGAACGAGCCGCCACCACCACCTACCGCTAACGGTTCGCCGGAAACCACCACAACGCGTGATGCTAACGATCCCAAAACTAGTTCTGAAGCGAAAGAGAACAATGAAAGCAGCATGGAACCACAGGACAAGGACAAAGGTGTTTCGGTGAAGGAATACTTGATGAACAAGCTAGAACCAGGAGAAGACGAGAGAGCACTTTCTCAAGTGATCACACAGACAATAAGTCCCAAATGTGAAAAGATGAAAGAAGCTGTGAACTCATTGCTTAGGACCGAAGAATCACCGGTAAGTAACAACAAGGATTCAAACACGGAACCCGATACTACAAATGGTGTTGATTCTGATTCAAATCAAGATACCGGGGCTCGTTCTTCAGTCGAATCTGTTGATAATACAAAGTTGACTTCATTGACCGGTTATGATCATGATCCCAGTGATGGCCCTGAATCGCGTCTTTCTAATGTGTCGGCGACATCGGCTTCTGCTTCTTGCCAAAACCAAAATGTGAAACAATCGTCTTAGGCAAAAAAGGGTTGAATGAATGTATAGGAGGAGTCTTGCAGCATCCAGAATTGAGGTCTTTTATAGTAGCTTTCTTCTTCGTTTCGTTGTACTTTATCGGTTCTCGTTTGTTATCGTTGAATTAGAACTTATTTTTGTATATTTTGCTATACATGTAAATGAAAGCTATTGCAACTAATCGGATGTTATCTCTTTGTATGCGATTGATTGTCGTTGTTAAATATGTGGAGTTTTTGGTTGTTTCTTCAGAAGAGCTAAAGATGAGTATCCAACGTATATTCACGTGGAAAAGATTTGAGGCTTTTTGTTTACCACTTAATATCTCTTTATGTCTGAATCTGTCCAATTAAATATGTTTGTTTATCTCTTATTTTTGCATCTTAATCTTAAAATAACCTTTTTTCGGTCAGACTCTAAGCCACATCCGAAAGAAAAGAAAAAAAAAAAAAAACACGTTTCCCTTTATGCCCCAACCCTACCGAAGAATTCCGCCTCTGTTCATTCTTCCTCCCTCTTCTTTCCGCTACCCTCTTTGACGTCTCCATGCCAACCCTCTCGGTCGAACTCGTCGTACACCGCCGACATGAGACCTCCGACGCCACCGTCCTATACCCCCGGTCCGACAGCAAGACATCAGGTTTAGCTTTCGTTCTTCTCCAATCACTGAAATTCTATCACTCCCAAATTTTCTGAAATCGATTTTCTTAAATTGAGTTTATGAAATCGATTTCCCCAACAACCACCACCGGTCACCGCCTTCCTCCGGTCTTTCTCTGTGGGTGTGTTTTTCATCCTCCAATTTTGAAATCGATTTTCTCATAATCGAGTTATTGAAATCGAAATTGAAACCTGAAAACTGTTTGAAATCGAGATTTTGAAGAATCTATGCAAAAATTTATGTCTAAAAATCGAGTTTTGAAATTCATTCCCAGTTTTATGTTTTTCTACATTTTTTTTCTTTTCATAGGTATTAATTCTGTTTTTCGTATAGGAAATTAATGAACAAGAGATGTAATTAGGTATAATTATTTTGATTCATACTTGATTGGTCATTCCTTCCTCATGTTTCCGTTGATTTGTGGTGCAGCTCATGGTTAGGTAATGAAGAATATACATGAAAGGATTGGTTCTTCAGAAAATTTTTATACAAGTTCAACTGGTTTTTCAGATAGATTTTTTTATAGAAAATGTGTTCCTAATTGCTAATATAAGTTGCTGATTTTTTTCATTTGCTGAAATTTGTTGTTGATCTTGTTATTATGTGCTTATATGTTGAAATTTATTGTTGATCGTGTTATGTTTGATTTGGATTAATATTAATTTTCAGTTATGTTTAATCTGGATTTTATATAGTGTTTATAAAAAAAAAGTTGATTTGGTTATTTTATAAAAAAAATCATTAAATTAAGCGAAAAATAAAATAGAAGGGTAAAATAGTCATTTTTATAATTCAGCACTATAATTCAGAGGTTCCAACCAAACAACATTTGAAAATTTAGATCTTAAAAATTCAGACCCTCTTAGAAATTCAGACTTCTTAAAAATTCAGCTATTAAAAATTCAGATTCTGCAAACAGCCCCTTTGTCTGCTTAACGTGAGACTCTATTAGTACCGTTGATGCATTTATATGGATCCATGTGGGATATCTTATTTTAAACCCTACGAAAGCAATACTGTTTGACCTCAAAACTCAAGGATTCTAAAAGATGAAATGATAATATTGGATCAATGATCACTTGGTTATGTTGCGATGGTATTGTGTTCTTACAACTACATATTTCGTACGTAAATCAACATTTAGCATTTGCAACAATCTTCACTCTCTTTTGATCTTTTAATCAACACATGGCAAATTTCACATTGAAGATTTATGAAGTGGGAATGACAAAATGACTCTTTTATGGTATTATGTCCTTAAAAGATGGAATGAGTTGTTAGAAGGCAAGACACAACAAAGAATAAGCCCATTAGCGACGCTACCTTTAGCAATGACACAAACTTTTAGCGACGACATCAAACAAATGCCTCTTTTGTCGTCTGTAAAGGTACAAATGCCTCTTTTGTCGTCGGTAAAGGTTCCCGCCGTTTCTAAATGTGGGGGAACATTGCTTTGGATAAGGACACATGGAAAGAAGTTTTTGAAGCTGAAAGGAATGACATGTTCTAGTATTTTTCAGTAAATTATTTATAAAGTTATATTTAATATGTTTAATTTTGATATATTTTTAACTTCACTAATTTTTTGTAGACATAGTTTGATTTTGGAGCGATTTCAAATGGTCTCATGTCTTCTGTTTATTGTGCGTCACTGAACAATCGGATATGTGTACGGTATAGAGGTTGCAAACATCGTGCAAAAACTCGTTTTATTGATTTGCAAGAGGATGTGGAGGCAGCAAGGGCTCGAGTGTTGGTTATTTTGATAACCAAAACATAAAACGCGGAAACATAAACCTTAGATCTTTAATCTCGAATATGTCAAAAGAAAACTTTAAACATGAAAGAACTACCTGATTTCATTATGATCTTCGGTTCTGAAGAACTAGGGTTGAGTTTCCAGTTGATCTCAAGAACCCTCTCTAAAATCCCTCAACAAACCCTAAACAAATTTTCATGTGTGTTTCGTATGTCTTGATTGCTCCTCATCACATGTATATATATAGATGGAGATATACCCTAATGTGAGAGATGGAAGGGATCTTAAGGATCTTAATTCAAACCGGGAACTCAACCCACAAGGTAAGTTAATATTCTATAAATCGGTCCATCAACAATTTATATTCTTACCATAATAATTGGATTTAATAATATATCATACATATTTATGAAGTGGTCCCATAATTATCCAACATCGAGCCCCCGATGGTATGGATCCGTAGCATTGGAGTGATTCTATTAACCACTTTTTAACATATAAACATCAAAAACAATCCAGTGAAAACAAAGAATGTCGAAAGAAGCAAGTAGTTAAGAATCGTGGAGGGACGTGCAACTATGGTAGTGCTTGTTTTAAGAGTGTAAGTTACAATAATGTTTATTCAGTTATAAAATACTTTTTAATGTTTGTTCAAGTATAACATATTTTGTAATGTTAAACAAAATTTGAATAGACTTGAAGCATTTCACCATGGGCATGTGAATAAACAAGGTGAATTTGTTGATTTGTTAGTTGAAGACCAATATGTAAGTTTTTATTACTTAAAAATGAAGTAGATTGTTGTTTTTTTGTGTTAGTTTTAAAGTATATTGATAATCTTTGTGAAATATCTAATACTTTAGTTGGCGAGGTTGCTTTATAGACCCAACACATAACCAACTCTGGTGGTGATCCGAACTCCATTGATTGGATCACAATATTTGAAAAGGTGTTAAGTGTTCGAAGGGGGCATGCGAGAGGCACCAGGACTATACTTCCTTCTATAGTGAGTACAAGTGCTCTATCCCAATGACAGTCACAGTCACAAGCACCGCAACCAACACAAGTACTTATTAAACTCTTAAAGAATTTGGTAACTTTGCTATATTGTTAAGAACTTGATGCATTTATAGTAATTTTTGGTAGTTTGATACTTTGCTTATTTGTTAAGTGGTTAATTCATTTGTTATGAATTTGGTAATTTGGTAGTTTGTTAAATTGTTAATGACTTAATTGATTTGATAGTTTGATAGTTTGTTAAATTGTTAAGGACTTAATTCATTTGGTGGTTTGATAGTTTGTTAAATTGTTCATGAGTTAATGTGTTTGTGACTTTATTGTTAAGTAATAATAATTTTTTTTTAGTTCGACATTTTTACTTATATACTTACTTTGTAGGATGTGGATGTTAACGTTTTTTTTTTCAAAATCCGACGTTTGTGGTGACAATTAGAGATATTATTAACTCGTTTAAGAGCCAAATCAACAACGAAAAAAACAACGATGCGGAAAACAACGATAGGGAAGACGAAGACGCCTAATATTTATTGTTTTATGTTATGGATGATGTTATTTTGGATTTATTAGATAGTTTATGGATAATATATTTTGGAATTATTAGATAGTTTGTGTAATGTGGTATGTTTTTATGTAATGTGGTATATATTGTTTTATGTTATTTGATGTTTTATGTAATGTAGTATGTATTGATTTTTGTATTTTTATCAAATATGTATTTTATAATATATAAACTATATCATATATAAATTGTTTTTTTAGAAAAAAAAATACATTAGCGGCGACATCTTTAGGGACGACATTCACCAGTTGCGACGACTCCTGCCTCCGGGGAGCCTTGCCGGAAAAACTCCGACCGGTGGCAATATTATCAACAGATACGACACTATAGCGACGCCCGAGACTTTTAGCGACGACAACCATTAGAGACGAAGTTAGTTACGACGAAAACTGAATATTAGCTACGAGGTAATAGCGGCGACCCTTTACGACAACATGTCGTCGCTAAAAGTATTAGCGGCGACTTTATGCATCAACTGGGATGTTTTTGTCGTCGCTAAAGGTAATGTTTTTTTTGTTGTGATAACATGATGGATACTTAAAAGATATCATAGACTTAAATGACACATGTTTAACTAAGTGGATAGAAAGAAGATAAAATCATAAAATATGAAATATTATTATATTCGATAGAAGTCGCGTTGAAATTAACTGTAACAAACCAACTCCCTTTTAATGTTATATATAATGAATGTTCATGTCCTTGGTGAACAACTAAAAATGAACGGAATAACGAAAAAATTAATCAAATTTAATTTGTCAAAAAAAAAAAAGACAAACAAAACACAAAATTTATTAGCTCACATAAGAGGAGGTGATGTTCTTAATTGTAAATAAAAAATGTGATTACAAAGTACTAAATAACAATGTTTTAAAAACTAGTTTTTCAAGTTGAATAGGTATGGTGACCATTTTCATCTCCAATTCGAACCAATTTTTAAAAAGTTGACATATTGTGCATAAAAAACAATTCAACTTTAATACTTAGTGTTCTTGGGTCTTTAACTTAGGTCTCATTTGATAGTTGATGTATAGGAAAGTGATGTCTATGAAAGTTTTCTGACTGGGAAAGAAATCATGGTGTTTGATTGTACGTCTGATTCAATGTGCTGAATAATGAAAAATAATCATACTACCCTGTTGTTTTATACTGTGATTGATGAAGTTGCTGAATAATAAAAAAAACTATTGTCCTACAAAATAAATTACACAATAATAAAAAAATCAACATATATTTTCTTTTTTATGCAAATCAAGATTTCCCATAAAAATAAAAAATAAAATAAAGAATTTCTACAAGTAAAACAAAACATAAAAATGTCTGACTTTTTTTTGTTACAAATTAACAGAGAGAAAAGGTATTGATGGAGTAGAAAGAGGAAAAAACCGATAAAAAGTGTGTCATTTTTTTTGTTTTGGCATAAAGTTTCATTCAATCCATAAAGACATGGTTTTGAGACTTTTTGGGAAAAATATATCTTATTAGAAAAAACTTTTTTTTTGTGCAAGTCAAACAGTTTTTTCGATTCAGCCATAAATATCAATTTAGACCTGGAAAGATGTCTATCAAACGGAACATTAATCAATATTTAAGCAAAATAAGGTATTTTTATAATCTAAAATGAAATACAAATGGTAAATTACATATTGGAAAGCATCATGCCATTCCGATTTAAAACAAATGAGGCATGACAATTTAAAAAAGAGAACAAATTTATGTTTCCTCACTTTCCATATCCGTCTCGATTCTTTACCTGAATTGGTGGCATTGAACAAGTTAAAACCTAAACTAGAAAATAGTCAATCTTTATAACTGTTACCCGACCCGCTATATGATAACTAGTCTTAGTTTGATTGGGCCAATTGATCGCCCCTAACTCTAATTGTTTCTCAATTGCATTTAATAATATGTGCAACTATATATGGAGGGCACAAAAGCCTAAACTAAAATGATGTCAAATATATTTTCATCTAAAATATATATTCGTCAAATAAATTCTACTGATCATTCTATTCAAAAACATTATAATAGTTATAATAATATGATTTTTGAATACAATATTTAAAATATTACTTATTATTAATTAATAAAAATAAATAAGAGAGCTTTGTATGTCAATGTAGTCCTACCTAAACTTTTTTGACTGATGGTAAGGCTATACGAAATGAGTGACATTTTTTGGACATAAGATGACATGGAATGGGTGTTACGTGTGAATTGGAGAGTGAACACTACCCCTAAATGGTGGTGTTGTGAGTTCCTGTGAGTTTAGTGAGTTTAGCTACGAAGCATCACAATCTCTTTCTTAATCCCTCCCTCTCTATCTTTCTCTTCTTCCCTTGTTTTTTTTTCTCTTTCTCACTCTATCCTACTCCTTAAACACCATTTTCCACTCCTAGTAGCTTGAATGTGGAATGATATGGCATACCTTTACACATAAATACGTTATACATAAATACATTGTGATACATTTTGCTTAGCCTAAATTGTTTTCCAGTCCAGCCATTGCATTATAAGTTTTGACTGAATGTGATAAGAATGTAGGATTATGATACAATCTCATCCGTGGGTCAACATGTGCATCAGTCAACCTAGAGTAATTGGTCTAGTCACGTGCTTGAAGACTTAGTCTCATTTCAGTTTCCAGTAGAAATTAATTGCAGTAAAGTAGGACTCACGTTTAAGACTTAGTCTCATTTCAGTTTCCACCCCCATGACCTTACCCATATAATTCTTGAAGCCGAAAGCTTGAACACACATTGCATGAGGAATGCCAAGTCAACTTTCCATTTGCCAATAAAAGTAGTTTTCTCAAGTTAAGGCTCACCCACTTTTCATGTTTCCTTATTTCTAGTTAGCATGTTATTTGTCCATGTTAGGTCCTTAACGTTTTTTTGTGTGAATTGCACCATTAAGGTTCTAATAACCGTTTATAAATAGTCATTTAACCGGCTTCTTCCTGTTTTGCTTAGTTGGCATCTTACGTGTTCGGTGGCATGGCTATAACTACCAGATTCGCATAAGGTCCCATATTTCTTGTGCCCTAATTTGAAGAGTTGAAGAAGAAGAGAAGAAGATGTCGTCGCAAGCCTCCTTTACCTCGACCTCAAACAACCGAATCATGTGCTACTGTGGGCTCCCTGCTCGGATTCGAGTCTCCACTACACCACAAAATCCAGGGAAAAGATTCAGAACATGCCCTAATTCGTTGGTAATATCCAATTTTTAAGATTGAAGCTTTTCTCTTTAAATCTCTATTATAAGTGTGTAAGTTATGACATTTATCCTAAAGCTTTGTTTTTTTTTTTTTTTTTTTTTATAGAGAGTAGGGAGAAAATGTGGATTTTGGGAATGGGTTGCTGAAGATCCGGTCACAGAGGAGATTTTTGGTCTTAGATATGAGTTGAATGAAATGAAGAAGAAGATGCATCACCATAAAGTAGCATTGATTGTGTTGTTTGTCTTGTTCTTTGTTAAGTTATTTTGAATGGAGTTATGATGCAGTAGACATCTTTTGAATATAAAGGGTACCCATAATTTTGTTATTTTGATTGTAAGGATATCCATAATGTAATGAAATCATATGTATGAATGCAAATGAAGCTTTTGGTAATGAAATCTATCATTGTAATACAAACACCACTTTAAAGTGTATGATTCAACATTGAAGGGTAATATTGTCAACAACAATTATAATGAAGCAGTTAATTATATTAAAGGGTAGTATTGTCAATAACAGTTATAATGAAGCAGTTAACTATATTAAAGGGTAATATTGTCAACAATAATTATAATGAAGCAGTTAACTATATTAAAGGGTAAGATTGTCAATAACAATTATAATGAAGCAGTTAACTATATTAAAGGGTAATATTGTCAACAATAATTATAATGAAGCAGTTAACTATATTAAAGGGTAATATTGTCAACAATAATTATAATGAAGCAGTTAATTATATAATCAACCAATAATTATAATGAAGGGTAGTATTGTCAACAATAATTATAATGAACAACCAAATTGAACATATTGTAATGAACCAAGATGATTCAACAGAAAATATAATCAATCAAATTGTTAACATCTGCAAAGTATATGATTCAACAACCAAGATGCAGTTAAAAGATTGAAACAGATGCGGTTAATAGATTTAAACAGAAAATATATTAAAGGGTAATATTGTAACAAACAACACTCTTAAAAAGGTGTTCCCATTCACCATCAAAAGAGCATCAAAAGTTGGAGTGTTTTGTCCCTTAGTCTAGTACAACATCACATTTAATATCAAAAGATTCCACCCTCACATGCCTACCTAACACCCCACATGCATACATAAGAAAACAAAACATTACAACATAAAACCTGCAATCAACCTAGATCTATAGGTTTCCCTGAGCTACAACCACTACCATCCTTGGTCACCACTTTTTTCCTCAGGCACTGCTTGGTGATTCTTTCACAAGCTTTCCTCTTCCTCACTTGAACTAATCTATGAAATGGCCTTGCAAAAGTAGATCTTTGCCTTTGTTGTGGAGTTGCAAGAGTGGATCTTGGAGTTGGATGTGGATTTGCAGAAGTTGGAATTGGGGTGGATCTTGGAGTTTGAATTAGAGTTGAAGTTCGAATTGGAGTTGGAATTGGTGTTGGAATTGAAGTTGGAATTGGAGTTGGAATTGGAGTTGAAGTTGGAATTGGAGTTGAAGTTGGAATTGGAGTTGGAATTGGAGCTGGAGTTGGAATTGGAGTTAGAATTGGAGTTGCAATTGGAGTTGATCTTGGAGTTGGAATTGGAGCTGGAGTTGAAGATGCTGGATCCGGATCACCTGTGGTTGGATTTTTTTTTGTTGGGCACCCTTTTTTGTTATGCCCATTAACATAACAGATTGAACACTTTTGCACCTGCTTTACTCTTGATATTATGTGTGTGCTTGATATCTCCCTTTCTGTTGCACTTTTTCTCCTCTTAGTAAATGGCCTTCCAGGTAGCCTTCTACTCTTTAGGGGTAAAGGCTTTGTGTAGTCACTTTGTGTCCACAGAGAGCTATCATTCAAAGGATGAATAATATATTTATAGCAGTTGAGATAAGTTGCCTTACTGTAACAACTAGCTACATAATCCTCTGAGTTCAAGTTCATGGATGAAATTGCAGCCACTCCATGTACACAAGGTATGCCAGTCAACTGCCATCTCCTACATCCACAAGTCCTTCTGATCAGGTCAACTGCATACCTATCATTACATAACACCACCTCAAATTGTTGATATCCACAAGGGTACACTGCCCAGAATCTATACATAAACATTAAACAAGTAAGACCACATGAACAAATGTATATTTATGCTAAATAACAAGTAAATACAAACATTCTTACCTCTGTTTGTCCTTCAAATATGCTATTTTCTTCCTAATGGATGGGAAGATAGTTAAATCCCAAGACTCTCCCTTAGTCCTCTGATAGTATAACCTCTGCATCACATAAACCCTGATATCCTCCAACATTGCTATTATTGGTTTATGTCTAGCCTCAACTATTTCAGCATTAAAACTCTCTGAAATTCCATTTTCAATAGCATCACAGAATACCCCTTCTACTTGAAAAGCCCTACAATAACATTTAGGGTCCCTCTCCATGAGATAATTAAATGCCATACTATCTAATTCATTGATCTCTTTCATAGCAGCTTCATGTTTCTGTTTTGTGGTAGCCTTCACATCCTTCTAAAAAGGCTTGATAAAATGCTCACCTTTGAACCTTGTGTTGAAGTTGGCTAGTATGTGCCTAGCACATAATCTGTGCTCAGCATGAGGAACCCTTTCCTTGATAGCTTCAATTAAACCCTGCCCAATTTACAATGTTAAATAATTATTAAACTATAAAGTTAAGAGTAAACATGAGTAGTACCTTGTGTCCATCAGAGAGAATAGTAAGTCCATTTCCATTGCCTCTTTCAATATCATCCATCAGTAGATAAAGGAACCATTTCCATGTTTCTTTGTTCTCAATAGTTACAACAACCCAAGCTATAGGGAACATGTGATTATTGGAATCCCTACCCATTGCAGCTAATAGTTCACCCTTGAAAATTCCTTTGAGAAAGCATCCATCAATCCCAATGACTCTTCTACACCCTCTACCCAACCATCTCTTACACCTCTGAAGCATACATAGAACCGTTTGAACATTGTACTTCCATCAGGCATATTTTCCACTTCCATGCTTACAGTTGATCCTGGATTAGCTCTTTTGATTTCAATGCCATAGTCCCACAACCTACTATAATGCTCTTTCAGAGTGCCTTCAATCTCAGACAAAGCAAACTTTTTTGCATTTCTACATTGTCCAATGCTAACTATGATGTTGTATGTGTTTGAGATTTGAGCTTTCATTTTCCTCAAACTAAGCTTGGGGTTTTCTATAAGTACATTGAAAAATTGTTTCCCTACCCACTTGTAAGTCACTAAGCCTATTTTAAAAACTCTACCACAGTTATGAGTTGATTTAAGTGACTTGATCTGAAAAGTCCTTTCCTCTTGCATCCAAGAAGCCCATAACCTAAAAGGACATGTAGGTTCTTTACCTTTGCAACACTTCACTAAAAGCATGTTTTTATCATTCTTTTCATACCACAAATCATAACCATGCTTAACAACATAGTTGGTAAGACAATGTTTGAGTTCACTAGGATTGGTGAATTTCATACCTAACACAGGTGCCATTTGATCCCATTCTTGCTCAGAATTGTGCACAGGGTATATAGGAGGTAGTTGCTCGGCAGTAGGATCTTCTTCCTTTTCATCATTTGGGCAAAGTTTGTTCAAAAACATGTCTTTCTTCTGCATACCTTGAATACTTGCTCTTGCCCTTTTCATAGAAAACTCCTCATCATCCATCTCGTGTTCCCAAACCTCTTTATCTATTACATAAACTTCATCTTCGTTTGAGTTGGTATCATCTTCAACTTCAGGCTCTTCCATTTCAATCCAGTCAAACAGGGGTTCATGCATATGGTCCACATACACAGTTACTTTCTTTTTTTCATGAAGATACTCAAGAAATTCATGATAATCACAATTGTTTTGCAATGTGGCAAATCCTTGACACAATGTTTGGCCGTATGGACAATAGTATACATCTTTGCACATCCTTCTAGTAATCAACTCTAGGTGAGCAATGAATTCAGAATACCCTTTGTCCCTGAAATCAGCGTACCTTATCTCCTTTTTATCTGGATCAAAATACGTAAATGACCTCGGGAAGAAGTGCCCGTTGTACTGGACTTCAACGACAAATGCATCATCTTTAGCCATCTAATTTGATCGGGGTTGCTCGAAGAAAGAACAGTGAGAATGAAGAGATAGAGATGGGGGATTTGTCCTGCCCTAATTTATGGAGATAAATACACACGCAACGCCTTAATAATGTCAACTAATCATCCACGTAATGGTTTAATAGGAAGAAGCCGGTTAAATGACTATTTATAAACGGTTATTAGAACCTTAATGGTGTAATATACACAAAAAAAACGTTAAGGACCTAAAATGAACAAATGAGAAACGTTATTACCCTCCTAAGTCATTATCCCCAAGTTAAGGCTCACCCACTTTTCATGTTTCCTTATTTCTAGTTAGCATGTTATTTTCTTTCCTATAAATGGTAATCATCGTTGGCATGAATATCAGAAAAGTTCATGAAACTGCTATGTTATTTTAGCCTATCTTATTCATCTTAATTTTTAGGAGATTAGCCATCTCTAATTAGCTTGATTGATTATACATATATATATATATATATATATATATATATATATATATATATATATATATATATATATATATATATATATATTGTTTTTGTAACTTTATAAATAAAATATATAATGACGAAAATAAGTACTTTTTGAATAGTTTTGTGGTTTAAAATTTATTTTAGACATAGCACAGGGGGCAAACAAGTGCTTTTCAAATTCCATTACAAATAAATCGTAAATCTCGTCCGATTCAAGGGAGAAGTCTGTACTCACCAACTCACCCATAAACCCCTTCTCTCTCACTCTTATCTCCAATGGCGTCCTTCGCCGCCGGCGCGGGGCAATTTCTCAGCCTCCATCAAACTCGCACCCGTCCAAAACTACACTGTACTCCGTCCTCTGCCTCTATTACCACCAACACTATCAGATGCCAACAGATTTCGTCTCAAAACCCTAACAAACCCTTAAAAACCCGGCCCTCAAAAACCCCCGTGCTTTCTGTTAAGAATCTAGCCATCTCCGCCGCGGCTGGTGTTTTATTTCACGTAGCGTTCAAGAGTTCTTCCCTCTTCGGTTTCGGCGGTGGAGGAGGTGGCGGTGGAGCCAGTGGAGGCGGCGGAGGTGGTGGAGGTGGAGGTGGAGGTGGAGGTGGAGGTGGAGGTGGAGGTGGGTTTTGGAAGAGGCTGCTGTCTCCTGTTGCTAATGCAGATGAAAATCAATCTCCAGAATGGGATGTTCATGGTTTACCGGCTGATATCATTGTTCCATTGAACAAACTCAGTGGATTTAAAAAGTACAAGTTATCTGCGATCGAGTTTCTTGACAGAGTTAAATCTGCCGTTGTAGGTTCAGAGGATTCGTTTTTTGAAATGGTTTCTCTTAGGGCTGGTGGCGTTTACACCAAAGCTCAGCTTCAGAAGGAGCTTGAAACCCTAGCTACCTGTGGTATGTTTGAAAAAGTGGATTTAGAAGCGAAGACCAACCCCGATGGAACCATTGGTTTAACCGTATCATTTACGGAATCGACTTGGGAAGAGGCTGAGTACTTCAAGTGTATCAATGTGGGGTTAATGGCGCAATCAAAAGCTGTTGAAGCAGAAGAGAACATGACTGAGAAAGAGAAGATCGATTATATGCGGAACCAAGAAAGGGATTATCGGCGAAGAATGGAGAGGGCAAGGGCATGTATGTTGCCATCTACAGTCCATAGAGAAATCGTGAAGATATTGGGGCAAGGGAATGTGAGTGCTCGGATGTTGCAAAACATTCGTGATAGGGTTCAGAAATGGTACCACGATGAAGGGTATGCTTGTGCTCAGGTTGTGAATTTTGGGAATTTGAACACTAATGAAGTTGTTTGTGAGGTGGTTGAGGGTGATATTACAAGGGTTGTGATTCAATTCCAAGATAAACTTGGAAATGTATGTGAAGGGAACACTCAAACTGGAGTAGTGAGGAGAGAACTACCTAAGCAGGTAACTCTAACCATCGATTTTGTCCACTATATGTTTGTATATCATGATCTTTTTCATTCATTTATCAGTTCTGGATGTGGTAGTTAACATTTCTAATGTCATTTACAGCTTCAAAGGGGGAATGTTTTCAACATTGAAGCCGGGAAACAAGCATTGAGGAATATTAATTCTTTATCTTTGTTTTCAAATATCGAAGTCAATCCACGACCTGATGAGAAGAACGAGGGAGGGATTATTGTTGAGATTAAGCTTAAAGAACTTGAACAAAAATCAGCTGAAGTCAGTACTGAATGGAGTATTGTTCCTGGACGTGGAGGCCGACCTACTTTGGTATAATATTACATTCTTCTATTACTTTATCATTCAATTTTGTGTTTTCAAACTACTATATCAAATACCCTTTTTGCTATGCATTGTTTTTAGGCTTCAATCCAGCCTGGTGGAACTGTTTCTTTTGAACATCGGAACATCAAGGGGCTTAATAGATCCATTCTTGGCTCTGTTACCACAAGCAACTTTCTTAATCCTCAGGTGATTTCTCCTTGTTTGTAACGTCTTGTTAATGATCTCAACATTTTGTCAAGAACATTAGTAAACATATGGTTTTGTTTGCAGGATGATCTTGCTTTCAAGCTGGAATATGTGCATCCTTACTTAGATGGTGTAACCAATTCCCGAAACCGGACTTTGCGTACAAGCTGCTTCAACAGCAGAAAGCTGAGTCCAGTGTTCACAGGTGGGCCAGGAGTAGATGAGGTTCCTCCTATATGGGTTGACCGAACTGGTGTTAAAACCAATATCACTGAGGTAAATGTAAATCATATATACACATTGTAATGTTAAATTTTGAATTATGTTATCATTGTTCTGATAAATTTGTTTTTTGGCTCAGAATTTCACTCGACAAAGCAAGTTTACATATGGAATTGTAATGGAAGAGATAACAACACGTGATGAAAGCAGTCATATTTCTTCAAATGGGCAGAGGGTTTTGCCAAGTGGTGGTATTAGTGCAGATGGGCCTCCAACAACACTGAGTGGAACGGGTATTGACCGAATGGTATTTGCACAAGCAAATATCACAAGGGACAACACCAAGTTTGTAAATGGAGCAATTGTTGGGGAGAGGAATGTATTTCAGGTGAGTGTTGTCTTGTGTTATTGTAAGTGTGTGTGTGTGTGTGTGTGTTTGTTTAGTGTTGTTGTAATATTGGGAATTGGGAATGGAATTGTAGGTTGATCAAGGGTTGGGAATTGGAACTAAGTTCCCGATTTTCAATAGGCATCAGCTGACAATGACAAGATTCATCCAACTGATGAAAGTAGAAGAAGGTGCTGGAAAATCCCCACCACCTGTGCTTGTTCTTCATGGTCATTATGGGGGATGTGTAGGAGACCTTCCAAGTTATGATGCCTTCACTCTTGGAGGACCTTACTCTGTTAGGGGTTACAACATGGGAGAGATTGCTGCTGCTAGAAATATCCTTGAGGTTTCTTATCTTATCTTACATTTCATATGTAAATCTAGAAGAAATAAGAAATGGGAATTGATTTATATAATTACACATTACAGGTTGCTGCTGAGCTACGCATACCAGTGAGGAACACACATGTATACTTATTTGCAGAGCATGGGAATGATTTGGGGAGCTCAAAGGATGTGAAGGGAAACCCAACAGAGGTGTATAGGAGAATGGGTCAGGGCTCCTCATATGGTGTTGGAGCCAAGCTTGGTTTGGTACGTGCAGAGTATGCTGTTGACCACAATTCGGGGACTGGTGCCTTGTTTTTCAGGTTTGGAGAGAGATTTTGATTTTGGTTTCTATACGGTTTTTGCAAGATGGATTTTGGGTAGAAGGATTGATCGATCTAATGTTGGAACATGGAACTTGAGTGCTATGTGTAGAAAATTCGTGATTTTGTTTGATGGGGACTTATTTGAGATGTACTTATTAATACTTACTATTACTATTCAACAAACACCCCCAGGGGTAAATTGTGTTTGATGTGGTCTGAGTTTTTATTTTTGTTGTGGGTATCGTACTCAAATATGTCTCGTGTAACAAATGCAATAAGAACCTCTTATGCTCTTTGAAGTTGGTTTGTGATGGAATGGGATCATGGGATTGGAATCGGCTGTTTAATTACATAATATGATAATAAGTTTGACTATGGAAATTCAAGTCCAAGATGATGCTTGATTATGTGTTTGAATGTTTCCATCTAGATATTAAGAATTGCGCAAAAATAAGTTCTGTGATATAACTTGAATTATTTGATTAAAATAATATGTTTATTGATTTTCTGAAAAATACAATTTCTAAAATTGAAGTGTATTATTCCGTGTTAGAAAGGGATAATAGTTTGAGACCGTAATGAAATTTCAACTTTATTCATATTTAGTCACTGAATTTTTTTTCATGTTTGATTTATCCTGAATTATTTGTAGATGTTTATATTTTACACTTACGTGAACAATTTCAAATAATTCAGGGGTAAATCAAACACGAAAAAGTTTAATGACCCTGTATACAAGCATGCATATAGGGTTTGCGGCCCCTTTACGATTTTGTTGAGCTAATTCGGGCAGTGGTAAAGGTTTAGGCACCCCAATTAGCCCTGTCGAAAATACCCGATACTCGAATTACCCGCCCGATTTTTTCGAGTATCGGGTAAATTGGGTTGGGTAAATCGGGTATCGGGTAAATTTTTCCGGGTAATCGGGTTACCCGATTTTTTTTCGGGTCGGGTAAATGGTATATTTTTTGGGTTTCGGGTATACCCGAATTACCCAAATTATTTTAAAAATTCATTTTGTTTTGTAGAGCTTGTACTATATAGCAGGTATTTGATCACGCTTAAACTAACTATCATTATTGTAAAACATAAATATATTTATTATGACAATACAACACTAACAACATTAAAAATAATTTTTATATATCATCACGTTCTTTAAAACTTAACTGTTTTCTATATTATAGTTTTTATTGCAACTAACAAACTCATTATCTTGACGAAACTTCAGAACATGACAAAACTTATGGCTACATTTATCTTAAACATTTTAAACTTTTAAATTAAGATCTTTAGGTATTTGTTTTTTTAACATCTTATTAGATTAGATTAAGTTGTTAAAAAATTACTAGATATCTCATGTATTATTGACTAAAAAATTTCAATGTTCAAAGCTTGAGTAACATCGTTTATGTCTCGTTTGTTTATATAAACAAGACTAATAAAGCACGACGTATTTATTTCATTAAATTTATTTTCAAGTGAAATTCAAAAAAAAAATTATATATTTCGGGTAATACCCGAATTACCCAAACCCGACCCGATACCCGAATTACCCAAACTCGAATTACCCGAATTTAGTTTGGGTAGGGTAACGGGTAATTTTTCTAACATGAAAAACCCGAATTACCCGAAACCCGAAAAAATTACCCGTTCAACACCCTTAACCCCAATAGGTGGGTTGTGTTTCTTCAAAATCGGAAAAATAAAAAGAAAACTTCTCCTGTTATGATTTTTGGGGTTGTAAGACATCAGTTTTCTCTTATCCATTATCATGATCATCCCCATCAAATTGAGTGTAACTCTAAAAATGTTCAAATTGCTCTTCATGTAGAATTATATTACCATCATCAACTAACATCATTAGTTTTGCCTCATTATTCGTAGATTCATTAACATCAACATTAAGGCTAGTGTGAACAACAACCTTACATTTAACCTTTAGACCTATAATCACCCTCATGTATAAGGTCACTGTCAGAAGGAACATGGTTGGTTGTCATAAGTAATAAATTACAAATTTGGTTACTTCCAACACCGGAAGAACCATTTTCAGAATGATTTCCCCAGGAAATCGATTAGTACTACTTTCTATAAAATTCTTAACAACAAACAATTGTACTATGTTGGGATGCATAGTAGTAACAAAACTAAGAAAATATCTAACATCACTATCGTCAAGAATCTGCATAACTATATTTGATTCGGGACATTGAAAGAGATAGATGAATTGATTATTGTGTAACCAAGACTTGGAAGCAACCAACGTAACTAACCTAACGAAGTTGATATCATTGCTTATATCTACACCAAAACATGTGTAATCTAGAGCAAGATACTGCATACATCCGTCAATACGCTGCCATTGCCCTCCACTAGAAACTGAAACTCGAAAAAAACCTGTATACGTACTCATTTCAAAGTGTTTATGGAAAGTATCGAACACACAAATATATTAAAAACACAAATGTATTGCATATTTGGAAGAAAAATATAGAAAAACCCTAATTCTAGTTCTCCGGAACACCACTTCAAAATATACGGTCGTTACAGACTTCAGTCCGAGATACACTTTTTCAGTTCGGAAGGTATGGAGTGTCAGATTTACGACCTCAACCCCACCAACCGCACCCACTCTGAAACAAAATCATAAATAATCCGGAATATTGTATTCTTGATCACACATATGGAACAAAACTTCGTGCTCCGGAATATGGTATTCCGGATCAAGTGGTCATTTTTCTAAAAAAAAAAATTATTGCTTATTTTTATTAAAATAATTTTTTATAAGAGTTAGATTACTCAAATTCCATATAATAGAAGTTGTATTATAATGAGAAGCTATGGCATCGTATGGCAGAGGATTGTTCTACCACCGTCCAGATCGACGGCAAAGCTCTATCTAATCCACAATTCACTCAAACAAAGAAAAATATATTCTAAAGAATCCGCCAAGCCAATTAGCCAAAAATATCCAAAGTCGGTACTTTTCTCTTCACTTTTCCTTCCCGAAGTGGACTTTTAACAATAAATAATCCCGCATCCTATCAAATATCTCGCAACAGTTGATTGGGATCCAGCTTCTTCCTCTCAAATCTTCATAATTGTTGTCAAGGGTTGGATGTTTCTCTAAAAATCATTTTACTTGTAAATTTTTGTATAGCTTTATGGGAGAGGAAGTGAGAATTACAGGCTACGATGTCGGTGGCGGCGATGAGCATGACGGTCGAGTTCTGGAGTGGGAGGCAGGATTGCCGAACATAGATGATCTCATGCCGTTATCACAGTCGATGACCTCTGCTGATTTCTTGTCGGCGTTCAGCATCTCACCGGAGCCTTACCGGAGTATGTTTGACGTCAATCGTGCATCTCAGAATACGATTTCAAATCTCCGAGGGGACTTGGAACAGCAGTCGTTGAACAAATTAAATAGTTTGAAGTCGTTTGGTGATTATGATAAAGGAGATGAGATGGTTGTGGAAGGCGACGAAACCACCGACCTAACCCGCGGTGCTTCGGATTTGCAGAAATTACAGAGAATCGATGATGGAGGTGGAGCTGGAGAGGAAATCGACTCCGCTTTGCTCGCGGATGATGATTCTTCGGCTAGGGCATCCAAGCGACCTCGTCTGGCCTGGACGCCTCAATTACATAAACGATTCGTTGATGTTGTAGCGCATTTGGGCGTGAAGAACGCCGTCCCCAAAACTATTATGCAGTGGATGAATGTTGAAGGATTGACGCGTGAGAACGTCGCGAGTCATCTTCAGAAGTACAGGCTATATCTGAAGAGGATGCATATCCAAGGTCCTTCGTCTTCGGATCACCTTTTCGCTTCAACTCCGGTTCCTCAGAACTTACACGAATCCGGCGCTGGTGGTACTGGTAATGGGCATCATCACGCTCCAGGGGCTATTCCGATGCATTACCACTCACAGATGGTTTCCATGCCTTATCCATCACCGCAGATGGATCCTAATTCTGCAGGTGGTGATGGTGGAGGTGCTTACCACCATGGGTTTGAGTCCCATTCGTATCCATATAACATGACAACGCAGCAGAGAGATTGGTCAGCCTATCAGCATCATATGACTTCTAACGATAAATAGAAATTCTGTACTCGTTGGAGATTATCTAAGCAATGGTTTGATGAACTTCTTCTTTTTTTAATCCCTTTTTGTGTATACTTAAATGAATATTGAATCAATCCTTCCTTCATCTATGTGATTCTTAACCAATAATCTAAGTGTTCCTTGATGTTTTTAATTGATAAATTCTGTATGAGGTCTTTTAAGTATTCCACGATTAATCAAGTCTGATAGAAGTTTTGGAGGTTCTAATTGTGATTTGACTGATTTCATATCTATCTTGTATGTGTCTGTGTTCTTGTTCTTTTGAAGCTGTTAACAAACAAACTGGTATACTGATTTCTTGAACTCAGATAGCGAGTGATTCAATGGGACCATCTTGATAGTTGTGCTACTTGGCAAGTAGGTCCTTTGTCTTGGTGTGTTGTTTGTCAAACTTTTCATTGTAGATCTTTTTGCTAGTTGTTCAAGAATCAAGATAGAGATGTGTGTGCATGTTTATCTTGTAGATGATTTTGAAGACATTCCTTTATGGAATTTAGGGACGAATTTCTTTGTTCTTATCTCCATGTGCTATGTGCTCATGACAAAAATACAGGTCGATGACTATATAAATGTATGACACTGTGGACATATTATACAGTCATTTTTTACTTACACTGGATTTGAACAGAAACCGGGACTGTAAACCAAATCAATGTATATTCACGTTTGACACGTGTTTTATTTGACTTTGATTTGAGAATTAGAACATCTTGAAGGATATTCAAATTTGACCACTTGCCACTAGAAACGTGTGTATGTCGTTACGACCTTTTTATACATTTATGAGAATGACAACAGTATACATTTACTTTATTTATGAGAATGACAACTATAGAAATGTGAGTATGTCGTTACGTGTTAAGTATGAAGCTTTGAGAGAGAAAAAAATGAACTGAACTATTATTCATTTCTTGATTAACTAATTACAATATGTACATCGAGAATATATAGTCTGCTAACAACTCATTAACGAACTCTAACAACTCAAAATAACAGATTAATACTTGAAATACCGAAACTACCCTTAATGTTAACGCCCCCCCTCAATCTGGAGGATATGAAATAAGACCCAGATTGTGAATTGCTTCTCGGCGTTTAGATCCTGGCAAAGATTTAGTGAATACATCAGCTAACTGTTGATTAGTAGGGACATGAGACAAAACAATTAGGCCATTTTGTAGCTTTTCTCGCACATAATGACAATCCACTTCAATGTGTTTTGTTCTTTCATGAAACACAGGGTTTTTGGCAATATATATAGCTGCAAGATTGTCACACTTCAAGGGTATAGGAGTAATATTGATGACTTGTAATTCTACAAATACTCTACCTAGCCAAGCAAGTTCTGCACAGACTCGTCTCATGGATCTATATTCAGCTTCAGCTGAAGAAAGTGATACAGTGAGTTGTTTTTTAGACTTCCATGATATAGGACTTCCTCCAAATAAGATAAAAAATCCACTGACTGATCTTCTAGTTATTGGACAGGCTGCCCAATCACTGTCACAATAGGCTTCCAATTTGAAATTTTTATCATTATTGAAGAATAATCCTTGGGAAGGTGTGCCTTTAAGATATTGAAGTACATGTAAAGCTGCCTTATAGTGATCTTGACATGGTCTTTGATTGAATTGACTTAAATGTTGCACAGCAAAAGATAAGTCTGGTCTTGTATGTAAAAGAAAATTTAACTTCCCAATTAACTGTCTGTATGTTGTTGGATCAGTTAAAGGAGTGCCCATGTTAGGTAAAAGTGAAACTTTAGCAGGTAAAGGAGTTGAGGTTGAAGGTAACTGATCCATAGAATACAAAGCAAGAAGTTCACGAATATACTTTTGTTGATGAATAACCATTCCTCCATTTGTCTCATTGAATTCTAGCCCCAAAAATACCCTATTTGTCCCAAATCCTTGATTTGGAATGTATCATTTAAAAACTCTTTGAGTGATGTGATTTCAACAAGATTATCCCCTGTGATCAAAATATCATCCACATATACAACAATGATAATGACTGAATTGCCATTTTTTTTAAGAACAAGGAATAATCATTTGGAGAATGGTGATAACCTCTTGATTGTAAAGCAGTTGCCAATTTTGCATACCATTGCCGTGAGGCCTGTTTCAAACCATACAAAGATTTGTTAAGTTTACAAACCAATGAGGGTGAATCAACTGTTAATCCAGGAGGCACTTTCATGTAAACATCTTCGTGCAAATCACCATGCAGAAATGCATTATTTACATCAAATTGCTGAATTTTCCATCCATTTTTCACTGCAACAGAAACAATACATCTAATGGTATTAAATTTCACCACTGGTGAAAAAGTTTCATGGTAGTCCACCCTTTCTTTTTGAGTAAATCCTTTGGCTACCAAGCGTGCCTTATACCTCTCAATAGAACCATCAGCTTTGAGCTTTATTTTATACACCCATCTACATGAGATTGGTTTCTTGCCTTTAGGTAGTTTAACAACTGAGCTCCACTGGATTGTTCATAGCGTTGAATCAATTCGTTCCAAATTTCAGAAGCAGATTCAAAGAAAAGAACACTATCAGCGATGGTTTTGGAAAGAGAATTTAAGATCCAACTGATGACCATCGAATTTGCACGAAACCAGAGAGAAAATGAAGAAGAATTGAAATCTGGTTTAGCGATTGATCCATCAACAAAACCTAATTTGTTTTTAGCAGAAAGCGATAAAATCATAGATCTCTTCCACGAATTGAAGCCAACACCATTAAAGACTGTGGAAACAAGGATTGAATTGGGAGTATCTGAAGAAGCAATGAAAAAGGGACTTGAATTATTAGGAACAGATGAATCATTAACAGTTGAAGATGAGTCAGCCATTAGCAATGATGATGAAGATTAATCGCAGAAAAGAAGGATCAACTTCTCTGATACCATGTTAAGTATGAAGCTTTGGGAGAGAAAAAAATGAACTGAACTGTTATTCATTTCTTGATTAACTAATTACAATATGTACATCGAGACTATATAGTCTGCTAACAACTCATTAACGAACTCTAACAACTCAAAATAACAGATTAATACTTGAAATACCGAAACTACCCTTAATGAAATACATTTATGAGAATGAAAACTTATGAGAATGACAATTGTATACGAAATGAAGAGTTTTGGATTTTAGACGAGCATATTTATGTAGTAATATTTTTATTTCAAAGTGATCAAGGCTTGTTCAACATGTAGTTTTTGAAAACAAATTGAAAAAAAAAACGTATTTTTAAAACTTCTAACTTTAGTTTTTAAGAAAAATTGAAAAATAAACGTTGTTCGGTAGTATGAGCTTCTCGTTTTTAGCTAAAACAAAAAGTTTAAAATCTATAAGCTATTTCAAGTAATGTTTAACAAAAAGTTATTTATAAATTTTCAAATTTACTTGATTACTTTTTTAGATTAGTGGTGTGTTTTAATAAGTCTTTTTATGTCTTCCAACTATTTTTGTTGAACATTCATATACAAATAAAAGCTAAAGTTGATATTATGGGATTCTAACTAGGTTTGTCAAACATGTTCTAAAAATGTTGCTTTTATTTAAATTGTGCTTATTACCTTTAATGTTTAAATAGTTATAGGGAAGATAACGAAGTTTAAAACTTCATTGGTTGTTCGTTGCCACCTGACACTATAATTTATTAATATACTCACATGTAACATTGTTATTAATGGATCCATCAAACTCCTCCATAACTCGTCTAGTTATGAATATATATTATAATTACAACATAAGTACATGACATCTTATCCAAAATGTATATAAACATGTTAAAACTATAACAAGATTCATACGAAAACTACACTAAGTGGTCTGTTCTCATGATTAACTCAAAAGTTAATTCTTTTACTCACAAAATATCTTATGATGGGCCAAAAATCACCCCTAAATTTAGTCGTCCTTCAAGCTTCGATAATGAGCTTATGACGATGCTTGAAGTGTTGAAGAATGTTGTATTGGCCATAAAAATAGAGGCTGAAAAGATGAAAGCAACTTCAAAGCGAATTGGGCAAGACAAAATGAATATTCTAGCTGTGATCGAAGAAAATACAGATAACTAATATGAAAGGTAGATAAGAAATGTTGAGCGTAGAAAGACAGCTTTTTGAAGCATTGTGAGGTATAAAAATTGAGCAAAAAATGGGTTGACAGAGAGAAATCAAAATTCTCATATCATTTCCCGAATTTCAGTTCAAAAAGGTTGTTGCTATGTGATATTGTATGCATGATCATATTTAACAAAATCTATGCACATATTTTAAGGTTGTTGATATGTGATATTGCTATGTGTTAGTTGGCTAGATTTATTGAGAAAGTTGGTCGATTTTTATATCTTATAACATATTATAAATAGACGGCGAATAGTTTTTTCTTACAACTCACACTAAAAAAACTCTACTCACTCACACCTAATTGAAACAACTAGTCTAAAATGTCTTCATATCTCTTTGGAATCCTGGCTAAACTTCAACCTCATTTGAAGAAGGGAGTGAATGTAAATACCAAAAGATGTGTGATATTACCAGGCCGAGTCTTCGATAGGGAAGTAAAAGATGTAGAACTATTGTTGCATGATAAAAAAAAACTCGAGTAAACTAACTTCATTTCTACATCACGTGGAGAGTGATATATTCGTCAAACAGAAATGGACTGATTGAGAGAAAACTAATACATATGTATTGATCTCTTTTTAAGGTGTAACGTCCCGAAAATACTAACTTAAATTTTCATTTTTAAACCATCAATTTCATACAATCATTTGTTAAAAACTAATCAGAATAAAATGTATTTTTCAAACATCAAAATAATACAATAAAAATCAATGCGGAAAAGTCATCAGGGGATGCTATGCAGTCAAGTCGGACCCTTCCCTTTTAAATTGGAAGTACATGAAAATGTTTAAACCACAAAATTGTAAGCACAAAGCTTGGTGACTTCCCCAAAAATACCACATACCATAAAAAGGATAGAGAATGTTATGGGCTACCCAAAGTCTTACTGTCACTATCAGCCATGAGCCAAGTATAGTCTTTTCTTGCCATACCAAGAGCGAAATCCTAGTCTTACGTACAAGTCCTAAGAGCCACCTTCTGGTATTCCATGCAAGCATCACAAAGACAACTAGCATCCTACATATATTTTTTGGGGCCAGATCATGGTCTTGCAAACAATTGTCAGGTGCCACCACCTAGTCTTTTATACATGTGCCATGGGTGACCACCTGGTCTTCCATGCAAGTATCACATAGACTACTAGCATCCTACATTGTATAGTGAGGAGACTCACCTTACCGATGCAGTCCACAACTAACAACTCTCACAGCCAACGAATGAGTGCTAAACACTTCCTAATAAAACCATAAAAGGTAAACCCTAAGTCTACCTTCTAAAAAAAGAAATTTGATCAAAAGTCAAACCATACCAAAAGTCAATGGTCAATGTCAAGGTCAATAATTAGCATCATCAAGCCTCCATGTCGTGTAACAGCCCAAAAACGCAAATATTTTTTTTTTTAAATTCATTCAGTTCATAAGAAAGTGATATCAAAATATTCGAAAGAGTCATATTGCATCGTGTTATCGTAGTACAAAACTCAAAAGCACTAAGTGCGGAAAAACATAGAGTGATGCGGTGTGATAAGTCGGGTCATTCCCCTTCGAACTGGAAGTACCTGAAACATATACTAAAAACTATAAGCACAAAGCTTAGTGAGTTCCCCCAAAATACAACACACCAAACAAACATACTACCAAGCATATATGGGTGTTGACCTACCCCTTCTATCTATTGCAACCGGATACTGCCAAGCATATATGGGTGCTTGCCTACCCCTTCAGTCTAATTCAACTGGATACTATCAAGCATATCTGGGTGCTTGCAATCCCCTTCGTTCTATTCCAACCGGATACCGAGTCTATTTCATCCCTACCCCTACCACTACCACATCATATCATAATCAAATAACCACAGAAACATCAACAATACTAGCATACCAAACAATTATCACAAAGACAATCATCATACTATAAACATCAACTAGTGGGTCGGCCTTGGTGCCTTCGACCCACAGATGCAGTGAAGGTAACTCACCTCTCGGTCGAAAAATCAACTACTGCCGCTCTCTCTATCAGCTACACTGGTGCTACTCTACACCTAGATAATCGTGCAAGACAAACCTTAGATCTGACCTTCAAAACAAGAGTTGACCAAAAGTCAAATCAGGTCAAAAGTCAACGCATAAGGTCAAAGGCCAACTTTCTTCCTTAGTTCACCCTTATTTTATGACCACTAAGGCTCACATCGTGAGAACATACTTGACCCGATCCCACTCAGCGAGTCGACTCAGCTTCACTCGTCCAATAGGATTCTCAGATCCGGACAATTGCCTATCTCACGTCGTGAGGTTCCATTTCTCACAACGTGAGATCAGTTCAAACCAACTTTGAGCCTTCAGCTCTTAATCCATTAAGGCATACATTAGGACTTTCCAAAATACCTTCCTTGACCCTTAGGACCATGAAAATCATAGCTTTTCAATCATGTATGTCCAATGCATGAATTAAACACTATCTACGTCCAAAGAAGGGTATTAAGATTAAGACTCAAGCTTGGATTCTAATGTGCACGAAAATACCCACTAATTTTATAATTTATAACCTAACCAACTAACTAACTAAAATGCACCTAGGCAGTGTACCTAGTCGAATTATAGAATAGTTTGGTAAGTTGGGTGTCAATCACAGGGAACGGTGTTGACTAATTAATTTATTTACTACTAAACTAACCTAATTACTAACAAAAGAAGGGTTTTTTTATCTGATTTTGCAAGTTTATATGAACTTAATTCTTTAACAAAAACTCAATCAATAAACAAAACACTTATGTTAGTTCGAATCCGCTTTCACTCAATGGTTATATTGTCACACCCCGAAACCAATGGCGGAAACGTTCCGGGACGAAGGACGTCATGCAAAGTATCACAACCATTATACATAGCAAGCATAGTAAACACAACCATTACATTACATAGGAATATTTACATTTGTTTAAAAGTAAAGTAATACATGTTTTATATGTACATCAGTACGAACAAAAGTATAGATGAAACTTCTATATGCACCGTCTTCTCCAAAAGAACGCGGGATACCTGTCTAACGAGAACCTGAGAATACAAGCAGTTTTGAAAATATCAGCATAAAGCTGGTGAGTTCATAAGCGGTTTGTTTCTGGTAAAAGAACAAGTTTCCTTTGGTTTTCTGAAAAAAGTTGATATCCAAGAAAATCCCATATTTTCTTATAAGAGAAATTTAGTTATTCATTTGTTAAACAGCCTAGTTAAGAAAAGTTCAGTTATCCCAGGAAAAACCCTTATTTTCCTTAAAAGTTAGTTATCGATCCGGATTGAAGTGTACAAGTATCTACCATACTTGTAGCGTTTAAGTGAAGTTTCCTGAAAGCCTGGTTATCCTTGAAAAGTACATTAATTTTAACACGTATATAAAACTAATAAGTAGGTAGTGAATTAATTACTAAAGTAAATTTCAATAATCTAAGTTGCGAGTTCCATAACCATACAATAGACTAGATAAGGCTCGTAACGGGGCCAATATCATTTTATGACTTTTGTCACCTGTGGACCAGTCGGTCCCACTGTAGCTAGCAGCTAGGTGCGGGGTAGTCAATCCCGTATAGATCTATACACTCAAGTCACGTTCTCCTTCCAGGAGATTCTGGTTACAGGGGTAGTCCTACACTCTCGTATCTAGGGGGAGTGTTACCAAAGACGTGTCTCCAATCTTAAGATTAATGAATTTAAAAATAATAATACGGAAAATTTTGTTTTATTAGTCCTTCACTCTCGTATCCAAGGGAGTGTTATCAAGGACATGTCCTTCACTCTCGTATCTCGGGGGAGTGTTACCAAGGACGTATCAAAGTTCTAAGATTAATGTTATTGGTCCTTCACTCTCGTATCTCGGGGGAGTGTTACCAAGGACGTATCAGAAGTTCTAAGGTTAATGCTTTTAACAATAATGATGTGGAAAATCATTTGTGAAATATAAAATATAACATTTTATAATGAGTTTCACAAATAAATATGAAAATTTAACTCTACAAGTTAAACGGCTAGTAATATGGTTTTTTGTGTTAAAAGCATACGAAATATGTAACATTTCATACGAAATAATAAGTTTGAGTACAAGATTTCCTTGTACTTTTGCTTGTATTCCCCCCCCCCCTGAAAACATGAAAAACATGGAAAAAGGTGTAGGGGTATGAACTCACCGGTCGGGAAACGTGCCGGATAGGATGCTAAGTGTCAGTTTAGGGCTTGAACACGCGCGAGGATCCTATGTAACATGAGGAGATACATAATTGTATCTAATTAGACATTGAACTACTAATTAAGTAAGGTAATACACTTCGAGGCGCGAAAACACTTTATCTCAAGTGTTAGGAATGATCCGGGTTGCATCTAAGGGGGTGTATGGCCTAGATATGGAGTTTGCTCTCCAAGAGTAAACTCCTAGGGGAGATTACGGCCCATAGACCATATCCCCATGAGTTTACGGCCGTAAACTCATGGGTGAGGTGTTCTTGGATGCTTAAAGGCCTTAAAACACTTAGGAAATTAAGCTATGTTCATTTCTAGGGCATAGGAAGTGATTAAATCATCAAATGGACCATTTACATGAGTTTACGGCTGTAAACATAGAGTTTACGGCCATAAACTCTTACTTGTTCCTTGCTTGCATGATTTGAGGTCTCTAATGGAAGAATACAAGGTTCTATGCATTAATCTAAGCCATAAGGGGAAGCTAGGGCACCATTTGACCTCCTTAAGGGAGTTTACGGCCAAAGGACCATTCCCTTGGGGGTTTACGGCCGTAATCCCTTTATGGTCATGTTTTCTTTCAATTTTAAGGTCCCTAATTCGATGGTGGTTGATTCTAGACATTATCCCAAGCCATAGGAGGTGTTTAAGGGGCAATTTAACACCTTAAAAGGTGTTTACAGTCTAAGAATGAGGGTTTACGGTCCAAGAATGTTCTTGGGCGGTAAACTCATGTTTACTCCCCAAATGATAAGATTTTGGTGTTCTAAGTCCATTCATGCAAGCCCCTAAGTCATAGCTAAGCACTAGAAGTGATTTGGAAGGGTTTTGGGGATCCAAAACCCCATTTAAGGGTGTTTACGGTTTGGGGTTGTTCCTGGGCCGTAAACACTTGATTTCTACACTTTTGGATGATTTAAACATGAATTTTCATGTTAAACAAGATAAACTACAAGCTAGGATAGACCACTTACCAATTTGGAGCTTGAGAGGGGTGGTTTTTGGATAAAAAATGGCTTGAAGAGAGAGAGAGAGAGAGAGAGAGAGAGAGAGTAGAGAGAGAGAGTGGAAAAGCTTCAAATGAAGTCCACTCACCCTTATATAGGGTTTGAGTTTGTGGCCCGATGGAAATCTACCCGATACCGACGTTAAACGGGGTTTATGGTCGTACCCGATTAAGTACTCGTAACCCGACGTGGTCGTGAATTAGAAATTTTTAAAAAGAATGATAAGGGTGTTTCAATGCGTTTGGAAATTCATAAAGTCATAATAAAAGTCTCAATTTAATTAACCTAATCCAAAATGTTAACGGAAAAATTCGATAAAGACGAGTTTTTATTGACAGAAACGGGTTACAGCGACGGAATAAATTTCAGGTTGTCACATATACATTAGCTATGACTATTACCGTTGGTTACCAATTAAAGAAGTATTAGAAATTTAGTTCTCAATTCATGTAAATCTATGTATGGTCACACAATAGTTAACACATAATCAATTATTTAATAAGATTGGAGCCATGAAAGATTGATTAATCAAAACACAATTACAGTCATAATATGAGTTCTCTAACATAACTTAATTCAATGATTCAATTACTTATCTAAGATTGGTTTGATCTTAGCTCTAATAAACTAGTGTTCACTATATTATTAGGTATTCAGATTCATGCAGATTTGTGTTCACTAACTACACAAAACAAGAATTTAAAGCAATCAAATAATTAATTAAAGCATGCTAGGTAAAATCAATCAACACAAGCGTATCACCAACAAGTAAAGTCAAATCTAATGCATTGAAACCATGAGTTCCAGCTTCATCTAGTTAACAGAAGCAACTAGATTTAGCTGGTCATACTAACAGCTAAACAAACAAAAACTATAATCAAAGACATGTTTAAGTGTACCAATCTATAAACCAAATTATGAACTTCTTCTTTGGGGTTAAAACCAGCTTCCAAATCTTCTTTTCCTCTGAATTTCGTCTCCAGGAACCCTTCTAAGCCAGCCAAAAGTCTCCCAAATCGTAATGGGCAAAGATATTTATATTCTCTTCAAATTTACTGTTCACGTCGTGAGAATTTAAAACTTACGTCGTGAAATCGAGGTAATCGTGATCGGCAAGGATTCCTTCACCCGGATGATTATCTTCTATCTCTCTTTACTCACGTCGTGAACCATCAACTGTTCACGTCGTGAGTACGTCTTTTTTGGGTGTTTTTCGTTCATCTTTTTTTCAAGTCCCCCAAAGTTCCAAGCATTGTCATTTCTGGTCCCTTCCTTCTAAAATGCTTTATTTTGGATGCAAATAATATTTTATCCTCATAAGTACCATAATTCTATGCAAACAACCAAAATATTAAATCAAAAGTAGATCAATATTGCCTAAAACTATGTATAAATATGGCAATATCAGATTCCAAAACCTACACCAAAACTCAGATCCAAGGACTTCAAACAGAATATGTCTCAATGATCCATAAAGTTGCCAACTTTATGGATCCCATGCATGTTAAAACACCCAAAAATGCAATTAAAGATTCCAAAGCTTAGATCTAGCATGCTTAAAGCAAAAATATAAGAGTTTTATGACTTACAAATGCTCACAAGGTCAACAAATCCAAAAAGTTAGAATCCAACTTGCCAAAATGAACACCAAAAGAGCCTTCTTCCACTTCAAGGGACCAAAAACTCCAACTAAGCTCTGCAAATTCACCAACAATGGTCCAAGAACTCAAGGAGGTCGAATTTAGGGGTTTTTTAGGGGCTTGAGAGTGAGAGAGGCGGAGGATGGGCGATCACAACCCTCTTATCCCATTAAATACTCGAAAATTAGGGTTTTGGGTCATCAAACCTGGATCACATTGTGACACCTTATGCCTTACATCGTAAGGGTCGTGGATGCGGGTCAAAAGGTCAATGGCCATTCTCACGTTGTGACCACTATGGCTCACGACGTGAGCCTCCTTCGAAATGCAAAAAATCAAGAATTTAAGTACCTCAAGGATTCGGATGCTACAAATCTCCCCCACTTGAATCAGACTTCGTCCTCGAAGTCAGGTACTGCGAATAACTTTGGGTAATGCTCCCTCATCTCGTCCTCCAGATCCCACGTCCATTCTGAACCCTTGCAGTGCTACTACTATACCTTCACAAAATTAACAGGTTTGTTCCTCAAGGTCTTCGTCTTCCTGCCGAGGATCATTACTAGTCTCTCAATGTAGTTTAGACGATCATCCACATGAATGTCCTCTAATGGAACCACTATGAAATAATCAACCAAACACTTCTGCAACTATGGGACGTGAAAAGTTCTATGAATCTTACTAAGCTCTTTCGGAAGATCCAATCGATATGCCACCCTGACCACCCGGGTTACAACACTGAAAGGACCGATATACCTGGGGCCCAACTTGCCCCGATTCCTAAACAGGATGACACCTTTCCAAGGTGACACCTTCAGGAGAACCAAATCCCTAACCTGAAACTCCAAGTTTGATTGGTGCTTGTTAGCATAGCTTTTCTGCTGAGTCTGAGTTGTCTGAAGTCTGCTGCAAACCTGCTGAATCAACTTGGTCATCTTGAGTACCACCTCGATACTCATCATAACTTGCTGACTGACCTCGCCCTAGTATATCGGGGTCCTGCACTTCTTCCCGTAGAGCATCTCAAAAGGAGGTCGATCAATGCTGGAACGGTAACTATTATTATATGATAATTCCACTAACGGAAGATATGTATCCCAACTACCACCAAAATCCAGAAGACATGCCTACAACATATCCTCCAATGTCTGGATGGTCCGCTCGCTCTAACCATCCATATGAGGGTGAAATGCCATGCTGAAATGCAGACGAGTATCCAACTCATCGTGAAATCTCTTCAAAAATCTGGAAGTAAAGCAGACATCCTTATCAGAAACCACGGAAACCAGTACCCCATGCTGTGCTACAACCTCCCTGATGTGAAGCTCAACCAACTTCTCCGCAGAGATACTCTCCTGGATCAGGGTAAAGTGTGTGATCTTGATCAATCGATCCACGATGACCCAAATCAAATCTACACTGCGCACAGTCGGAGGCAACTTCGTAATGAAGTCCATAGTAATATCTTCCCATTTCCAAATGGTAATATCCAACGGCTGCACCTTACCGTGAGGTCGCTGGTGCTCGGCCTTGACTTTCCTGCAAGTTAAGCACCTTTCCATGTACCAAACTACATCCCTCTTCATGCAGGGCCACCAATAATCAGGACGAAGATCCTATACATCTTTGTCGCCCAGGGATGAATGGAAAATCTTGATTTATGCGCCTCCTCCATTAGAACATGATGCACACCACCGCAGTAAGGAACCCAAACTCTCCGATGGAGAGTTAATAAACCTCAACTATAATAATCGAAGGAAGCCACTAGACCCACAATGTGCTCACTCTTCCATTGCTCCTCCTTCATAGCCTTAGTCTGTGCTTCCCGAATCCACTCTAGAAGCAGAGTAATCACTGTCATCCTCAAACATATATCCATGATCGGAGTCGTGACTGCCTTACGGCTAAGAGCTTCGGCCACCACATTGGCCTTCCCTAGATGGTAAAGGATCTCACAATCATAATCCTTCAACACATCCAACCACCGACGCTGCCTCATGTTCAGATTCGACTGATCCATCAAATAACTTAGGCTCTTGTGATCCATGTAAATAGTACATCATACCCCATAGAGGTAATGTCGCCAAATATTGAGGGCGAAAATCACAGCCCCTAGCTACAAATCATGCGTCAGATAATTTGCCTAATGAGGCTTCAGCTGCCTCGAGGCGTAAGTAATAACACGACCCCTCTGCATCAAGACCGCGCCCAATCCTGTGATAGACGTGTCACAGAAGACCACAAATTCTTCAACACCCTCTGGCAAAGTCAAAATCAGTGCCTCACATAACCATATGATCAAACAGTTTGATCTTGGACGATCCCTTTCCAGTGGGATGATAAATCTTTTCTGGACCATCATTATCACAATTGTCAATGTCTATGGAAACCTTGGAATTAGACCCAATAAGCATCTTTGCTTTATATGTGCTCTTAAGCATTTCCGCTTCAACAACAATCAACATTTGGGTCAGATTAATTAGGGTCTTGTGGAAATTCCTCATATAAAAGTTCTTAATGAACTAATCATATGGCTTTAGAAGTAAAAGAAGAACCAAATTAATGGCTTGCTCCCTTGGGAAAATGACACCCAATCTATCCAACTTGTCAATATATTATTTCTTTTCAGAACATCCGCACACACAAAGTTTCCATTTTGATGTTTACATGCCATTAGGGATTGAGTAGTCTCATATCTTTCAACTTGAGGAAAATGTGGCATTAGGAGAGTCACAGGAGGTGGTGGAAGAAAGATGATGTCTAGTTCCATCATCTCCTAAGGAAGGGAAACAATTTCTACTTGACATGAAATTGGAAGACCATCTCTAGAAGATTGAGGAAAACTATTTCCTTAAGAATGAGGAAGACCATTTCTATCTTCATAAGATATTTTAAAATAGGAGAAAAAGAGAATTCAATTTAGTTGATTTTAATCCTTAATTATTAACCCATAAATTTAAATTAAGGTTATGATCCATATTTTCGATTTGAACTTTGAAGATGGATGTCGTAATCAAATTCAAATCTATTTTAGGTAGGTAAGGCTTTTACCACTTCCAATCTTATGAAACTCCTCGATTTTTTGAGATTCATTGATTCTTATCAATGACATTTTTAATCTTAGATTATGTTGTCACTTTTGTGACTGGGATGCTGAGGATCACAAACGATATGTGGATAACCATGCAAACCCTCTTGAAAACCATAATGTCATTTACCATCTCACATTGATGTGTCGGTTAACCACACACACTTCATCAACAATGATAATGTAACGCCATGTTCTAAAATATTCGTTTATGGAATTTCAGAGGCCAAGGCCAGGGGCGTTTTAGTCCTTTATTAATTTGGAGTTATTATTCGAGAAGTTTCCGGGTCGGGTTATGATGATAGAAACGTAGGATTTCTCGCCACCTTTCTATGGATATAAAGTTCATCAGAAACGGATCTAGAATGAAGGAGTTATGTCGCTTTGAAGATTTGGCGAGAATGACCCTTAAAGAGAAAAGTTTGCATAGAAGACCATTCATGCATGATTGGAACACGCGTGGGTACGCCTAGCGTAATGAGGCAGCTGGGTCGCGGATGTCCAAGGCGTACGCCCAGCGTACGCTAAAAAGTTATGAAACCCTAATTTCGGATTGAGCACTATATAAAGGACATTATGGTTCCAACCCTAGCCCCCATATGAGCCTCCCCAACCTCAGAAGAAACCCTAGAACGTCCCTACCTTCATTTTATGATATCTTGACCTTGGAGAACCCATTTTGGTGGATTAAAGCTTGGAAGCAAAGAGAAGAAGATTGGCAAGGAGGAACCTTTGAAGCTAGAGCTTGTAGATCTGGGATAAGTGCTTCATTTCGGACCTTTGCAAGGTAAAAATTCTTGAGCTTGATGATTAACCTCTTAGATCTCTTTAGTGCAAGTTTATAGACCTTTTGGTCCCAAGATTGGGACTTTATGACTTAAGCTCGTTTCTAAGACCATGGTTGCCTCCCTTAGAGTCATATGAGTCCCAGAAGCAGTAAAGATTCGACCTTTGTGGTCCTATTAAGTCCATGCATGAGATCTAGTCCCGTTTATGGAAGTAGAAGAGTGTTTTGAGAGTTTGAGTTGGTTTGGGCGATATAAAGTCACAAAGTCAGTGACTTTATGGATTAGGGCATGGAATAAGACCTAGATCTAAGTTTATGGCTCTTGAGTCGAAGTATTAAGCGCTTAATGGGAAGTGTCTTAACAGAGTAAGTACGTCGAGCGTAATTGCAGGTACGCCCCGCGTACTCTCTAGCAAGCCAGTACGCTAAGCGTACATTAGAGTACGCCCCGCGTAACGCAGTCAGTTGGGCTTATTGCATTTTGGGCCTCGGTGTGGGCTGAGTTGAGACTTAGGGTCCTTGGGCCTTATTGGGCCATAAAAATTCAGTTGCTAAGGACCAAGGATTTAGCAGTGGGCTTGAGTAAGGTCCAATAAATGGCTTTAGGCCCAAATGAGCAAATTGGGCCATTAGTGGGCCTTTAGTGGGGCCATGGATGGGCTTAGAAGAATTAAAGGTTTTGGGCCTTGGTTATGACCCACGCCATAGTAGGGGTAAAATAGTCATTTTACTCATCAAAATATTCCCCTTTTTATTTAGTGTTTGACTTGTCATGATAGCCGGAGAGCAGCCGGGACAGCAGTCGGGGATCTTTCACTCGAGCTTTCAGCAGTCAGCATTCCGAGGTGAGTTTCCTTCTAGTAGGAACGGGTCTAAGGCCACAATGCCGGCCCGTTTAGCTAGCAGTAGTTTCCGGATTTCGGTCCGATGCAGTAGTTAGCATGTTTGATGCTTTCGTGGCTCAGACAGGATTTATGTGTTATGTGTTCCGGGCTACGGTCTGATGCAGTATGCAGTATATGTGTGTTCATGCTAGTTGATATGTTTATGTTATGCTTTGTGCAGTTAGTCTGGACTTCGGTCCGATGCAGGGCACAAGGTCCCAATCAGTTAGTCCGGACTTCGGTCCGATGCAGGGGACAAGGTCCCAGTCAGTTTCCGGACTTCGGTCTGATGCAGGAGGCAAGGCCCCAGTTAGTCCGGACCTCGGTCCGATGCAGTGGGCAAGGCCAAGTATGTGATTTATATGTTTGTATGGTATGTGGTAGTTTGGGGGAGCTCACTAAGCTTCGTGCTTACGGTTTTCAGTTTTGGTTTCAGGTACTCAGTTTTCAAAAGAGAAGCTCGGAGAGATTGCAGTGCACACACCATAGTCAGTTAGTCTGGGGAATGTTTTACTCTGATAATGAGATTATGTTTTGAATTTAATACTCGAAAATTATGTTATGACTTATGATACGCTTTTATAAATATGGTATTAGTAATGTTTTTAAAAGAAATTTTTAGTCGTGATTTTTGGGTCGTTACAAGTTGGTATCAGAGCCTTGGTTTGCGGGATTCGGGCACACTTCCGGGTGTGTCTGAACTCAAACTAAGGAAATGGTAAGATGTTTTTTTTTTAAGAAAAGAGTTTTAGAAAAGTAAAAAAAAAGAATTTTAGAAAGAAAAGAACTTTGAAAAGAGAAAAAGGTGTGGTGCATGCAATCAGCCGAGATCAAGTAAGTACTCCCAAATTACCCATACAAGTTAGGATTACCGGTTTCAGTTTCAGTTTTAGTTCAGTTTCAGTTTTAGTAGAACAACATGCTAGTATAGGACTAAGGATCTAGGAGGATGCCTTATGTGCTTGCTTATGTGTTTCAGCCTTATGAGAATTGCATGCTAGTATTGAGTAGACAGCAGTAGGATAACCTGTTTAGGTTATGCCGGATAGTATGAGTTCAACATTGTATGCTAGTATAGTTTCTTGATTATGAGAGTAGTTTGCATGAGTATGTTTCCTTTATCCGAATGCTGCTTGCTTTGTGCTTTGTGGGACTTTGAGTAATGGGAGTTAGTCATTAGGTGAACATGTCACATCACATGTGATCCGGGTTGAATAAACTCAGAGTGCCGGATTTGACCCTATTGCGCAGCTCTCGTCTGAGTCTAACCGTTGTAGGGATGAGTCTTGTACTCGAAGGATTATCCGAGCCTCATTTCATGTGATGGTATTCAGGTGGTGGCTAATTGGCATTACGAGGAGGCCTTCAGCAGCTAAGGACTATTTGGGTGGAGTCAGAGGTTCCCTAGGGCAAGCCTAGGATGAGAGTAGCAAAGATTAGCAGTAGAGAAAAGGGACTTGGTGGAGTTGAGGTAACTCTTGAGGAAAGTACGGATAGATGTGGAAGGTAGTATGGGCTCGTACTACTGAAAGCAGAGGATCCGTACTCGATCCAAGAGGGGCCGAGACAAGACCAGGGAACTTTTAGAGTGTGTGAGAGATCCCTCAGCAGCGGTGTGTATATTGATCAGGAAGTATTATATTTTTAGCATGGCGACATTGCGCGAATTACCATTTAGCAGTTCAGGTACCGGGGAGGGATCTGGCTTGGGCTTTGGAGCCGGGCAGCTTGATGATCAGATGAGGGATTTCATTTCTGTAGAGATTATGCGCAACATCATTGATCAGACTCCAGTGATTTTCGGCTCGGTTAGAGAGGACATCATGGAGCTTATGGACAGTCATCTTGAGGCCTTTAAGGCCGGGATAGTTTCAGGACAGATTGGGGCTCGTCTAGATCCCAATTCTTTTGGAGTTCAGGGATCCATAAGGAAAAGAGATCCCATTTCTAGTTTTTGTCATCAGTGGATAGGAGTTAGTGGGGCATCCTGTCTCCAAGAGAGACCTCTGCATGATTGGATAGTTGATGAGGTTACGCGAGCCATTCGTGAGGATCTGCTCGACATGGTCGTGAGGATCACTGGTAGGTTGATCGCGAAGCTCTAGGATCAGACAACTGTTGTTCAGTCGACGGGCGGTGTCGACAAGGTAACGCAGGAGCGAGAGACGGGCAGGGAATCGGAAAGGAAGAGGAAAACGGATGAGACTCAGGTAGCCACAAGTTCGGGTAAGAGGCCCAAGGGGTCGGATTTGAGGATGAGGGACTATCAGAGCCGCAGTCGATGCGGGAAGTGCGGTAGAACGCACTTGGGTGCGTGCAAGCGTAGAAGTGGTGGCGATGTCGGATGTTTCAAGTGCAGTCAGATTGGCCATTTTAGCAGAGATTGTATTGTTACCATCGCCCATGGACTTGATCCGATATGTTTCCATTGTAGTCAGAGGGGCCACAAGAAGGCCCACTGTCCGAGTTTGTATACAGCAGGGCAGGTGCCAGCTCCTGCCCTTGGGACTTCAAGTACCGCCAACAGTTGCCGAGGCCGGGCATGGGCGCCCACGGCTCGGAGCCGAGTTTTCCGGTTGATTTCAGCAAGGATTCGAGCAGCGCTGAGTGATGGAGGTATGTATCTTTTACCTCCCTGTCAATTATTATTCATGATATTATTGTTATATTGCTGCATTGATGCCAATAAGCATATGTGTTGGGGTATTATATTACCTGCTTGTGACGGAGTTTTATGCCATCTGCATACCTTGGAATTGAATGGTGAATTGGAGGTCGTCCCCTCTAGATCAGGTTACTTCAGATACAGTAACTGTAGCATGTATGTGTAAGATTCAGTAGTGCCTCACTACTTGCGGAAGGTGTTAGTCGGGTAATGATCAGTTATATTCTCAGTAGTGACAATCCTGAGTTTTTAGTAGAGTAGCTAACGGTCAGTAGGGAAGTGGGTTGGGGATGTGCACCCCAAACGCAGGTTCTCGAGATGTAGTCCCTAAAGCAAATACAGTTAAGGATTGAAGGGTGCTCAGTTAGATGACAAGAATGGTTCGGATCTGGTAAGAGTTAGTTGGAGCGCCGACAGAGGTAAACGTTGGCGGACAGCAGATTGTCCTTTTAATGGAAGGAAGGTTGGGAATCCTTTCGACCAGTGAGCAGTAAGGGGTTAGCCGAATCCAAGTGGGGGAGAACCCTCCGAGTATACAAGGATAAGAGCACGTAGACCCAGAATGAGTACGCGGCCTCTGAGAAGAAAAGATAGTAGCACAGTGATTGATGGGTTGAGGAGTTCAGAATTGGGAGTTTGAGGAACTTCCCAACAGTTAGTTCATGTAATCGAGATGGTTAGAAGCTGGTTGGGAATCCAGGATTGGAGGACCACCTGTAGGGCTCTAGTGAGTCGGATGAGGATCCTGAGAATGGTTAGCAAGAGATGCTTTCGTATTAGTAGCCAGTGACAGAGTCAACATGCAGGGTTGTGTAGATTCAGGTGCTGGGAGTTTGGAAACTTCCCAACAATAGCTTCTTGTATCCGGATTAGTAGACGGTTGGTTTGGGAACCAAGCAGAAGAATTCCTCGACGAAGCGCTAAGTATATCAAGGATATAAGATGTCGAGGTTGATGCAGTATTCGAAGACGGGAGGCTGGTTTTGAGAAATCAGGATGAGGAATCACTAGCAGGACTAGGGATAGTCAGGATGTCCTCAGGTAGTAGTAGTAGTGTTGTAAGTCTGCAAGGGTAGCCGTAGCATTCACTAGCAGTCAAATAGTAGTAGTAGTAGTGTTGTAAGTCTGCGGGGGTAGCCGAGCATCCACTAGCAGTCAGATAGTAGTAGTAGTGTTGTAAGTCTGCGGGGGTAGCCGTAGCATTCACTAGCAGTCAGATAGTAGTAGTAGTGTTGTAAGTCTGCGGGGGTAGCCGTAGCATTCACTAGCAGTCAGATAGTAGTATAGTGTTGTAAGTCTGCGGAAGTAGCCGTATCACTCGTCAAGTTAATAGATAGCATGAACGCGTTATTTGGACGCGGGGGAAATAGTAGTACCCACCAGTTCGGGTGCAGCAGTGAAGATATGGGAATCCACGGGTTAGATTTCGGATTTTCCAAATGGTTCAGTTATAGTTAAGCCGACGATTCGACAGTCGGATCGTCACCACAATTATGAGATCAGAGTAGCAGTGGACCATTGGGGTTCGGGTATGTTAGGGGCTACCGTTATTCTGGGAGCCATTATGTTGTTAGTCGTGGAATTGATGATGTCAGGATGTTACGTTTGGACCTGATCGGTGGATCGGGAGGTTGTTAGAGCCACAGTGACAGGAGTTCTAGAGAAAGATTTCGTTCAGAAGTCGTGGGAGCGACTAAGTGAGGAGTCCTTTGACTCCACGGTTGAGTTGGAACTCGGTGTTGCAGATAACCGACAAATGATTGGAGACCAGGAAGGTCTTGAGATAATTTGGGAAGCAGTGTTTCAGGCAGTTTAGTGTTTCAGGCGTATTCAGGGTTTCAGGCATGTTCAGTGTTTCATGCAGTTCAGTGTTTCAGGCGTATTCAGAGTTTCAGGCATGTTCAGTATTGCAGGCAGTTCAGTGTTCGGATAGTTTCAAAGTTTTGGGACAGTATTAGTATGTGTGTTGGAATTCAAGTAAGGACGATATAGTTGGTTGATTTGGGAATGGCAAGTCCCTCTCAGCAGGATCAGTTAAGTCTTCTGCCAAGTATAAGTGATCTGCAAGGGTAATTAGGCAGGTAGCCTTTCTTTCGGGAAGGGAGAATCAAGTTTTTGGAGGTTGAGTAGTCAGATGAGAGATAAGAAGGCTGGTTCCAGCAGCATCGATTTAGTATGGGTGGCAGAATGGATAGAATGGTTATAGATAGTCGAAGTATCTTTAGAAGTCGCTGGAAGCGACTAGGAGATTGCGATGTAGTGCAGTGACCGGTGGGAGTCCGGTAACCCAGATATCAGCGGATTAGTTGGACCAGGATAGTCTCCGTGCATCCGGTAGGCGGATGAGGGGCAACAAAATTTTCAGTCGGAGCTAAGGAAATTATGGAAAATAGAATAATTTAGTAAGTACCAACAGTAGTAACCAGCACTGAGAGTGGCTGGAGTGATGGACAAAAGGGTTAGAGTTACCAGGCAAGGTGTCGTGACATAATCGGTCGTAGCGGACTTCGAGGACGAAGTCTAGTTTAAGTGGGGGAGAGTTGTAACGCCCTGTTCTAAAATATTTGTTTATGGAATTTCAGAGGCCAAGGCCAGGGGCGTTTTAGTCCTTTATTAATTTGGAGTTATTATTCGAGAAGTTTCGGGGTCGGGTTATGATGATAGAAACGTAGGATTTTGTGACAACCGTCAATTTTCAGTCAAGTCAAAGTCAACTAAAGTCAACAAGTCAAACCGGTCAACTCAATTTGCCGCGAGTACTAGAGTTTACGTTAAGTAATTTCTAAACAACTCTCTATTCTAATGAGAGATCATAAATCGAAAAGTGCGTACATCTAGATCTCCTTAACCTAAAACGGTGGTACGTGGAGAGCCAAACCGATAAAACAATGTTACATACCCATCGAGAGTATGCAAGATCCTTAAACAAGGCTTAACGGGGTTTACGGACCTTGCAGTGCGAAGCCGGACACTCAAAAAGGTCACCAATGAAACCTCTCTCAATCGTGTTCACTCCATCTCTTCTTATCAGAAATCTCTCCCAAATCTCCCTAAGTATGTGAAATCTCTCCCAAATCTCTCTTTGTATGAGAAATCTCTCCAAGTATGTCAAATCTCTCCCAAATCTCTCTAAGTATGTGAAATCTCTCCCAAATCTCTCTTTGTATGAGAAATCTCTCCAAGAATGTCAAATCTCTCCCAAATCTCTCTAAGTATGTGAAATCTCTCCCAAATCTCTCTTTGTATGAGAAATCTCTCCAAGTATGTCAAATCTCTCCCAAATCTCCCTAAGTATGTGAAATCTCTCCCAAATATCTCTTTGTATGTGAAAATCTCTCCAAGAATGTCAAATCTCTCCCAAATCTCTCCGAGTATGTGGAATCTCTCTCAAATCTCTCTCAAAATCTCTCCCAACTTTCTATAATCACTCGGGGCATCCCGACCCTCGAATTTGGCGAAAACAGCCCAAAAACGGAAGTCTACGCGAAAATCGGACCTTAGGAACCAAAACCCCTCTTAGGAACCGAAACCCCTCTTAGGAACCGAACCCTCCTGATGAAAAAGGCTGCTGAACCGAACCGAAGGTACTGTTCACTAACCGAACCGAAGGTACTGTTCACTACTGTTCACTACAGCTCATTCGGTTCTGACATTCTCGCCCTTTTAGCTCCGAACCGAACCTCACCTTCGCTTCCGACCCTTCGGACTGGACCCCTCGCCCTTCGGTTCTCGCTTCTGGCTCGCGCTTCTCGCTTCCGACTCAGCACCAGCAAGGACCGAACCTCGGCCTAGGACCGAGAGGTCTCGCTGGGAAGCCCTTTTTCTCCCGGTTTTCAATAAAATTCGCGTTTTAAGCCCGTTTTTAATTGTTTTGACACGGGATTTTCACAAAAAATTTTATTTTAAAATATAAGACCCCTAAATTAATGATTTAATCACATTTTAAGGATAAAACCTTATCCAAAAGAGAGTAGGTAAAGTACAAAGGTAGAGTGTTGACTTTACCTTACTTTATGACACAAGCAACCCCATACCCACTCCATGACTAACCCACACTCCTCCCCACCATACCTTGTCACTTCCTTGTACTTTTTACCCCTCTCACAAGCCATCCCCACGTTCTAAGGCTGGTCACTCAACCTCTCTCCTCATTTTCTTTCAATCACTCTCATTCCACCAAAGATTCAACTCCAACTTTTTCTCTCCAACTTTTCTCTCTAATTCAAGATCTCAAGGCTGATCATCAAGTGTCTTCCACTCTTGGTAAGTGTAATTCATCCTCCTTGTGATCTTTACACTTCATTCTACTCAAATCATTGATAACTTATACAAACTCCATAACTATGATGCTAGATTCTCAAAAATCTTCAAGGCATCTCCAAGTGTTCTTGAGTTAAACACCTCCATTCTTCAACAATCATCTACTGAAAACACTTAAGGTGAGTTCATACCCCCATATTTTCATGTTTTATCAAGTTTTTAGGGGGGGGGGGGGGGGAATACAAGTTAAAACACTAAGAACATAACTACACTTTTCGAACAACCTTCATCAGAAAAGTTCAACCCCATTCACGGACTGTTTTGGACAACTTAAACATTTTAGTTTTCAAAACTGTTTTAGGTGCATGTAGTTCCACTTCTTAGCTTTAAAATTACTACTTTCACATCTCCATACGATTTTTCTACAATTTATGGTGATTTTTACAAAACTGCCTATCATTTCAAACATCAATCCGGACCAGTCTGTGATTATGGACTTTTTCACATAAGTAAGAAGTCATTAAAAATTATAATAAAAATTATGAACAAACTAGACTCATTTTCTAAACTCTCAGAAGTTACAGAACTTGATTTGGACATTTTATGATTTTTCTACAATTTTTCCAACAACAGTTACAGAAAATGTTATTAACAGAAAAACACTATAAATTTCATTTCACCTTGTAACATGTCGAGCAAGGTATACATCATTATGTGATTATGTGTAGTTGCAATATATGACAATTTTGTATTCTTATATAGACATACATCAGAAAACAAATGGATTTACACCTCCACAAGTATGGTAAATGTATAAATGATATTACAAGGCTATGTCCATTAAAATATAAACATTGGTAAATTATGACAAGTAAGGCTTATGCTCATTACCCACACAAATAATTGATAAACTATAATAGGTATAGTTTACGATTAATTATATAACAAACACATTATTAAAGGTTTTACACATACAAAAGAGTGATTACCACTATGGATAATAATGATAAACTATAATAAGTATAGTTAAGCCATTATACCCCCCCACAAACGAACACGCTAGTTATAATCGGTATAGTTATGGTAAATATATATTACAAACAAAGTGATAAACTATAATAGGTATAGTTTATGTTTCATCTACCCTAAGAACTTAATTACAAGAAAGGAATTCACCACCACTTTTGATAAGCTATAATATGCATAGTTCATGTTCACTAATCACTATTACTCTCCGATGAACTATGATATGTATAGGTTATATTCACATCACCACCACTTTAGATAAGCTATAATATGCATAGTTCATGTTCACTAATCACTATTACTCTCCGATGAACTATGATATGTATAGGTTATATTCACCATCACCATCACTTTAGATAAGCTATAATATGCATAGTTCATGTTCACTAATCACTATTACTCTCCGATGAACTATGATATGTATAGGTTATATTCACCATCACCATCACTTTAGATAAGCTATAATATGCATAGTTCATGTTCACTAATCACTACTACTCTCCGATGAACTATGATATGTATAGGTTATATTCACCATCACCATCACTTTAGATAAGCTATAATATGCATAGTTCATGTTCACTAATCACTATTACTATCCGATGAACTATGATATGTATAGGTATAAGTCCACATTAAATTTTCGCATTGTTAGACTTCAACTATAATCGTTGAGCATATATGCTTGAGTCATACAAGAATTTAGTCTGGATCGGCTTAGAATTGGTGGTGCCCGCCTCATCTCCTGTTCCTCGTTGGGTTGTGGACCTAGGGCAGACCCACTATATTCAACATTTTATCTAACTTAAATCTTTTATAACTTATATACGCTGGACGATCATAGGGGAAATCTACGGGTCAATCTAGGATTCATCAACACATCATATAGGAATATTCTGTTTACACTTAACTAAGAAAATATTGGATTTTCTGGAGATAAAACTCTATCGATTTTAAAAGGAAAACGGTTTCTACTCCAAACAAAACTCTTATGAACTCACCAACTTAATTGTTGACACTCTTTCAAAACTACTTGTATTCTCAGGAAATCAGTGAAACAGGAAAACTTCAGCGCTTTGAGGATGGGACGTTAAACCGTCAACAATTTATTTTTGTCATCATAATGTAATTGATTTTGAAACATGTAAACATATACCTTGGTGTAACTTTTTCAATTATATTTATGATGGTTGTATTTACTTTGAGCACTATTATATACGTTGTTGTGATACTGTACATGAAGTCCTCCACCCCTGGACGTTTCCGCCATCCTTGGTTTGGGGGTGTGACAGATTTCTCGCTACCTTTCTGTGGATATAAAGTTCATCAGAAATGGATCTAGAATGAAGGAGTTATGTCGCTTTGAAGATTTGGCGAGAATGGCCCTTAAAGAGAAAAGTTTGCATAGAAGACCATTCATGCATGATTGGAACACGCGTGGGTACGCCCAGCGTAATGAGGCAGCTGGGTCGCGGATGTCCAAGGCGTACGCCCAGCGTACGCTAAAAAGTTATGAAACCCTAATTTCGGATTGAGCACTATATAAAGGACATTATGGTTCCAACCCTAGCCCCCATATGAGTCTCCCCAACCTCAGAAGAAACCCTAGAACGTCCCTACCTTCATTTTATGAGATCTTGACCTTGGAGAACCCATTTTGGTGGATTAAAGCTTGGAAGCAAAGAGAAGAAGATTGGCAAGGAGGAACCTTTGAAGCTAGAGCTTGTAGATCTGGGATAAGTGCTTCATTTCGGACCTTTGCAAGGTAAAAAGTCTTGAGCTTGATGATTAACCTCTTAGATCTCCTTAGTGCAAGTTTATGGACCTTTTGGTCCCAAGATTGGGACTTTATGACTTAAGCTTGTTTCTAAGACCAGGGTTGCCTCCCTTAGAGTCATATGAGTCCCAGAAGCAGTAAAGATTCGACCTTTGTGGTCCTATTAAGTCCATGCATGAGATCTAGTCCCGTTTATGGAAGTAGAAGAGTGTTTTGAGAGTTTGAGTTGGTTTGGGCGATATAAAGTCACAAAGTCAGTGACTTTATGGATTAGGGCATGGAATAAGACCTAGATCTAAGTTTATGGCTCTTGAGTCGAAGTATTAAGCGCTTAATGGGAAGTGTCTTAACAGAGTAAGTACGTCGAGCGTAATTGCAGGTACGCCCCGCGTACTCTCTAGCAAGCCAGTACGCTAAGCGTACATTAGAGTACGCCCCGCGTAACGCAGTCAGTTGGGCTTATTGCATTTTGGGCCTCGGTGTGGGCTGAGTTGAGACTTAGGGTCCTTGGGCCTTATTGGGTCATAAAAATTCAGTTGCTAAGGACCAAGGATTTAGCAGTGGGCTTGAGTAAGGTCCAATAAATGGCTTTAGGCCCAAATGAGCAAATTGGGCCATTAGTGGGCCTTTAGTGGGGCCATGGATGGGCTTAGAAGAATTAAAGGTTTTGGGCCTTGGTTATGACCCACGCCATAGTAGGGGTAAAATAGTCATTTTACTCATCAAAATATTCCCCTTTTTATTTAGTGTTTGACTTGTCATGATAGCCGGAGAGCAGCCGGGACAGCAGTCGGGGATCTTTCACTCGAGCTTTCAGCAGTCAGCATTCCGAGGTGAGTTTCCTTCCAGTAGGAACGGGTCTAAGGCCACAATGCCGGCCCGTTTAGCTAGCAGTAGTTTCCGGATTTCGGTCTGATGCAGTAGTTAGCATGTTTGATGCCTTCGTGGCTCAGACAGGATTTATGTGTTATGTGTTCCGGGCTACGGTCTGATGCAGTATGCAGTATATGTGTGTTCATGCTAGTTGATATGTTTATGTTATGCTTTGTGCAGTTAGTCTGGACTTCGGTCCGATGCAGGGGACAAGGTCCCAGTCAGTTAGTCCGGACTTCAGTCTGATGCAGGGGACAAGGTCCCAGTCAGTTTCCGGACTTCGGTCCGATGCAGGAGGCAAGGCCCCAGTTAGTCCGGACCTCGGTCCGATGCAGTGGGCAAGGCCAAGTATGTGATTTATATGTTTGTATGGTATGTGGTAGTTTGGGGAAGCTCACTAAGCTTCGTGCTTACGGTTTTCAGTTTTGGTTTCAGGTACTCAGTTTTCAAAAGAGAAGCTTGGAGAGATTGCAGTGCACACACCATAGTCAGTTAGTCTGGGGAATGTTTTACTCTGATAATGAGATTATGTTTTGAATTTAATACTCGAAAATTATGTTATGACTTATGATACGCTTTTATAAATATGGTATTAGTAATGTTTTTAAAAGAAATTTTTAGTCGTGATTTTTGGGTCGTTACAAGTTGGTATCAGAGCCTTGGTTTGAGGGATTCGGGCACACTTTCGGGTGTGTCTGAACTCAAACTAAGGAAATGGTAAGATGTTTTTTTTTTAAGAAAAGAGTTTTAGAAAAGTAAAAAAAAGAATTTTAGAAAGAAAAGAACTTTGAAAAGAGAAAAAGGTGTGGTGCATGCGATCAGCCGAGATCAAGTAAGTACTCCCAAATTACCCATACAAGTTAGGATTACCGGTTTCAGTTTCAGTTTTAGTTCAGTTTCAGTTTTAGTAGAACAGCATGCTAGTATAGGACTAAGGATCTAGGAGGATGCCTTATGTGCCTGCTTATGTGTTTTAGCCTTATGAGAATTGCATGCTAGTATTGAGTAGATAGCAGTAGGATAACCTGTTTAGGTTATGCCGGATAGTATGAGTTCAACATTGTATGCTAGTATAGTTTCTTGATTATGAGAGTAGTTTGCATGAGTATGTTTCCTTTATCCGAATGCTGCTTGCTTTATGCTTTGTGGGACTCTGAGTAATGAGAGTTAGTCATTAGGTGAATACGTCACATCACATGTGATCCGGGTTGAATAAACTCAGAGTGCCGGATTTGACCCTATTGCGCAGCTCTCGTCTGAGTCTAACCGTTGTAGGGATGAGTCTTGTACTCGAAGGATTATCCGAGCCTCATTGCATGTGATGGTATTCAGGTGGTGGCTAATTGACATTTCGAAAAACAAGTACTTCAAAATTAAATATTAATATATCTTAAGAAAAACAAGTACATCAAAATTAGAAAATACGAAAAATTGTAATTTGGAAATACGAAAATATGAACATTTTGGAGTAAAAAAAGAAAGTTGGTTTTTTGAATTTTTAATTTTTTTTTGACATTTTTTTGACTTTTTTGACTTTTTTTTTGACTTTTTTGACCGATTAATCATGGCAAGGCTGATTGATCCCGTCAAACCCGATTAATACTAAATTTTCGATTAATGCCCTAATCCTCAACGGTTGGAGAACGCCAAACGATTAATCCATGAATAATCGCTGATTAATCCCGATTTCTGCAAGCATGCTCTCATGTAAAGGAACAAGAATCAAATCAATAAGATATCTCTCTTGGAATAGCTCGAGAGTACAATTCTGATAAACTCTCGATACCCTCACTGAAAGATCATCATCGATCTCTACCTCCAGCGGTTAATCAAGCTCCCAGGAGCATCATCAAATCTCTTGATGAGCGCAAGATATACAAATGATCGGGTAGTGCCTGAATCAAATAGAACCAGACCATAGTCCAATAATTGATATCCCCTAATGCCATATGGTACATCGATAGCTTATTATGCATACTTTGTATATGAGATGCGTCGATGTTTATTAAAAACAAATCATGACATTATAGTTTTTAGGGCCGACCCGTTGATTTTAACGGCCCTGTGCTAAGAAGAAAAACAGGACCCTAAAAACAATTTTTTAACATATAAGGAAAATAAACTTAAGACGGTGAATTGTCGTTACAGAAAACTTAAAAGTAAATAAATTAATTAAAAAAAGAACATATGAAATTTTGTAAAAAGTTCAAGGGCTAATTATGTAACTTCTAAAACTGATTTGTTAAACATATTAGAAGGTATGATTGATTATGAAATATATAACATAAAGTAATGGCCAAAACTGTAACTTGAATTTAAAACATCAAATGCTATCAACAAGAATCGAACCTACATTGATTTTAAATAAAGAATAGGCTTATGTCGATTAGGCTACCCAAACTTTATGCAAAACCTTAAATAAAATCTTATATATGTAATTATTAAATATATAATTTAATTAAAACTTAGGTCCTATTTTTTTCGTGGTCGTGCTTAAAACCGGGCCTATAGTTCTATTGCTATTAAAGAGGTTTGGACTTTTTATAATGTTCTTATTATGATAGTCAATGTGTATACAACTATTGTTTTTTATACACTTTGTTACAATATCAATATAAAAGTTTTCTCTTTTGCCAAATAAAGATATTCAAATTTGCTAACTTATTTTTGTATCAACCCCTAAATTTCTCAAGAAAAAAAAAATCATATTTTCTCATCTTACAGATTACATAAAACGGAATATACCCCTGGACTTGGACATGGGCTCCAAACGCGATCCATAATGTAACCCGTCTGGGGTGACGTACGTCGTTAGTCGTTACCCCTTCAAAACTTTATCCGTGTGGTTCAGAAAGCAGATGAAACAATGGTGGTAACTGCTGCAACTACATCTCTTCCACCATTACCGATTTTGAAATATCATGCCATCGGATTCCCAATTAAATCTTCGCTATTCATACTTCCGTCACCAAGAACCAATTGCATCCCCCGCCTTGTAATTCCTCCCCGCGCCGCCGTAATCCGCCCAATTTCCGCTACTCCGGATGGGGTTTTTCTGCTAGCTGAAGCAAGTTCCCCTGAGAACACCGATCAGATTGTTTCCACAGCCTCCGATAACGGTGATGGAGTCTCCATCGTTATTTCAGTTCTTCTTTCCATTGCTTTTGTTGGCTTATCAGTTCTCACTATTGGGGTAAGGTACTGTAAAGCTCGTTAGATCATGAATATTCATCTGCAAATCCACAATTTTCTTTAAAATTCTTAGCTTTTGGTTTAGATTTGAGGTCAAAAGGGCTGATTTCAATTACAAATTATCACAATGCTGAAATTTTCAGACAAGAAAAGGGGTGGTCGAACTTTGAGGTCAAACAGACAATTTTTCTGGTATCGAATTCGGTATCTGTTCTTGGAAGCTACTCATAAACTTTATAAACCCAGTACTCCACGTAAGAATCATAACAAAATTTTAAAAAATTAGGTCTAATATTCTGCAAATCTGGTATCGATTTCCAGTTTTTAAAGATGACACGATTGACTTCAAAAGTCAAAGTGTACATACATTCTTTGATGGCTTGACATGTTTGCTCATCGAATTTCATATCATTTCTAGATAATCTCATTAGATTTCAACAAAATATCTCAAACCGAAAAGTGTAGATGAAATCTGTAACAAATGTAGTATGATTTTGAGCTTGAATTATATGTTACACCAAATTGGATTATATTACTTCAAATATTTGAGGAAATTTGATAATCCCATCAGACTTATGATTTGAGTTCATTCGTGTGTGTGTTTTTCAGGTTATCTACATAGCTGTAACAGATTTCTTACAGAAAAGGGAGAAAGATAAGTTTGAGAAAGAAGAAGCAGAGAAAGCAAAGAAAGGTGGCAAGAAGAAGAGAGTAAGAGCAAGAGCTGGACCAAAAGGATTTGGACAGAAGATCGAGAGTGACGATGATTTTGATTTGTAGATTCTAGAAAATTTCAATTTAAAGATGTACACAATTCTTGTTCATCACCGCAGAATCAAGTGTTAGAAATACTCAATGCAAAAAGGTTTTATATTTTTGAGTTTTGGTGTATGTTATGTGTGTTTTACATGCGAAAAAAAACAACACATAATTTTTGAAGTTTATTGTGTTAGAAATCTTCAAAAATATCATTTACACTGCAAAATCTCTTTGTTTGTTGTTATTTTTGTAGGTAACACTATATAATAATAAACTTTATTTTGTTATGAAAATGATTTTTGAAGACTTTTAAGTTTTAACACCCAAAAAAAGTTAAAAAATGTTTTTTTTACATGGATTTTCATAGACGTTGTTTGTGAAAACAAAGTTGATTTTTTTTTTTCCATCTGGTTTTACGACCCATTTTTTTGTTGATGGTTGACATTTTTCACTGATGTTTTCTACAAAAATATTAAAAAACATATCATTTTATAAAACTTTCTCAATAACATCTTTAAAAATCATTACTATTTTACTAGCTATTTTTTGTTTAAAATTTAAAAAATAAACAAAAAAATTAGTCTGCCTTTTTCTCTTTCTTTTTATCATTTTTGTGATTAGTAATTTATAATTTTATATAATTAACTTTAATATGCTTAATCCATCTATTTTTTGTTACCTAATTTAAAAAAAAGGAAAACTTCTCATCCCACATCGCCTAGGGAGAAGAGCTTATTAGGGTCTATAATGAGTGTTCGAGCTTCATCGTCGCCGGACTCGGTTGCGCGAGTCTATGACCCAAGTGGGGGCATTAAGGTGGGTTCGGAGGGATGTTGAAAAGGGGACACAGACTATGGAGAGGTTCCCAGTCCAATCCGTGATGAAGGTCGAGTCGGGCTCTAAAGGTTCGCGGCGACGATGCATTAATTGCACGGCGTTTGGCAGTCTCTGAATGGTGTCGGTTAGGATCCACGGTATAAATAATTGACGGGGCCCGAGTGCAAGAACCACCGTGCGCTGGTGGCGACCTCTTGAAGAGCGAGCAAGCCACTGGAATATCTATTTTCCATCTAGACCTGTAACAGGGAAAGGGTGGCGTATGTGCTGACTTATCAGAGCAGCAACCGGCACACTATTGACTGTATAAGGTGCGAACCCTTAATCTTTCTCATGGACTTGGCTGATACTTCTGTGGTTACACTGTCCTCATCAACCCCAACTCCCATCTTTTTGACTTTCGTTTTCTTTTCCTCCTTCGTTCACCAAGTGTTTGATAAAATGCTCCTTCCAAATTTAGAGTCTTTTTTTTTTTTTTGAGATTTTTTACTCTGCATCACCATTGTTGCACAGACAAGGTTTGCATCTTTTGTTCATACTTTGTTAGAAGATGTCTATCAAAAAGATTATTACAAATGATTAAAGATAAATTGTTATGTGTAGGAAAACAAATAGACCAAATTATAAACAGCTTAACAGCATGCCGTTTTCCTTTTCTCATTGTCATTGTCATTGTCATTGTCATTGGACGAAAACAGCAACTTACTTTTGACTCAAGAAAGTCGACTTACACTCATACTATGAGCTATAAAGTACAAAAGACTGTCTATAAAAGCTGACATGGCACAATCATGCTGCAATAACTTCTCCTTGACAAAATGTCTGTCAACTTTAACATGCTTTGTCCGATCATGCTGAACTGGATTGTGAGCTATGTTTATTGCAAACTTAATTTTTAAGCCATAATAGCTCATATATACCATGTGCCATTGCCCGAAATTCTGCTTCAGCACTAGATCGTGCCACCAAGCTTTGCTTCTTGGTTTGCATGCACCTTGTCCTGTTTCCATGAGTAAGTTGTTGGGATATAAAAAATCCCTTTCTTGAATGAGCAACTTCAATTCCAAGGAAATACTTCAGTCTTCCTAATGTCTTGATCTCAAATTCTTTGGCTAGACATTGGCTTAAGACTTGTTGCTCTATTTCATCATCTCCTTATACGATGATATCATCCTCATAAACCAGTAGGGTTGTTGTCTTTCCTATTTTTGAGTGCTTCACGAACAAAGTGTGACCCCCTTGACCTTGTTTATATCCCAAAGCTAACATAGTTCTGGAAAATCTCCCAAACTATGCTCGGGGAGATTGTTTTAAACCGTATAGTGCCTTTTTCAATTTACACACCGTATTGGGATTTGTTCCTTTTCTATAACCAGGAGGAACATCCATGTAGATCTCCTCTTCATGCAAAAATGTGTTTTTTACATCAAATTGATGCAACTCCCAACCAAGATTAGCAACTAAGGATAGAACTATCCTAACTGTATTCATTTTCACAACTGGTGCGAATATCTCAGAATAATCAATGCCAAAAGTCTGTCTGTATCCCTTAGCTACCAATCTCGCTTTATACATTTCAATTGACCAATTCGCCTTGTATTTCACTGTATAGACCCATTAATTTTTTTTTTCCCTTCAAGCAACTTAACCGACTCCCAAGTTTTATTCTTTTCTAGATAAGTCATGGAAAAGATCTTCCAAGCTTCCATTATCTTCCTTTTAATTTTCCCCCTGAAGATAAGGTTAGGTGAAGTAGGGATTGTTTTCACTAAAGGTTACATCTTTTGAAACAAAGAAGCTTCTAGATGGGGGGTGGTAGCATTTGTACCCTTTCTGGGTTGAGGAATATAAAAAAAAAACACACTTTAGAGCTCGAGGATCAAGTTTGTTTCTGTCTTGTCTTGGCTATGGATGTGAACAAATGAGATACATCCAAAGATGTGCGGAACAAGATTGTTAGAAGTGGATACATTCGGGGAGAAGGAAGAAAGTACATCGATCAGACTTTTGAATCCAAGAACTCGGGTAGGAGGTCTATTTATAAGGTAAGTTGCTATGAGCACAACTTCTCCCCAAAAATATTTTTGGAACGTTATTTTGTAATAATAATGCTCTGGTTTGATCTAATAAATGCTCATTTTTCCTGTCTGACACTCCGTTCTGTTCAGACGTTTTAACACATGAAGATTATTGAATTATTCCCTCCATTTGAAAATAAGAGGTGAGAGTTTGATTAAAATAATCTCGAGCATTATCAGATCTTATCCTTTGAACTTTGACTCCAAATTGGTATTTTATCATTGAAATGAAATTAGGGAGAATAATGCTAACATCTGATTTATGCTTTAACAGAAACACCCAAGTAACCTGTGTACAATCATCAATGAATGTCACGAACCATCGTGCACCCGACACATTGGAAATATTAGATGGACCCCATATATCAGTGTGAATAAGATAAAAAGGAGAATTACTTTTTTTTTAATTACCAATAGAAAAAGGGATACACTTCTGTTTAGCAAGCTCACATACCTCACAATGAAGGCTTTCAACATTAATTGTTTTAAACAAAGAAGGAAAAAGAACTTTAATAATCCTAAATGAGGGATGACCTAAACGACAATGATGAAGTATGATTTTTTCTTTATTGGAGATAGCAAATACTAATATGAGTGAACGAGAATCTGTTATGAGTGAGTGAGATGATCTGGGTGTTTTTGGCAACTCAAGACGATATAGATCATCCTTTTCCTTAATAAGTCACTTCCCACAATAAATACAAAACAATTTACATTTTCCCACAGTTATAATATTTAAACATCTTATACTTTCTTTGCTTATCGATCAACTCATCGAGTTCAGGGAGAGCAAGGAACAAGCATGAAAGAAAACAAAGAGTCAATTTTGATATGAGTTAATAGGATGGATGCTCAAGATGTTTTTCTTCTTTACTTTTTTGCCCTTATCATCTTCTCAATCGCCTTCATCTTAAATCATAAACAACAAACCATATTCAATCAAAACCACTAATTTAAAACAAAATCAAGATCGTTGGACCCTGTATGATATATTTTGTTGACTTACTCCTTCATCTTAAATCATAAACACCAATTCATAGAACTACTTAAAACAATGACCTGTCAGTCCTTACCCTAAAAACAAAATAAAATACTTGATTAAAAAACCAAATTTTAAATAAGTTCAAATGTATGGTCATTTTCATACAACCTCTTTCTCGATCAAACCTTTTTTTTCTTAATTTTTTAAAACCTTTTAGCGGGAAATACTCTGCAACATGAAATTGCAATAAATATAATATGTGGGTGATAAAAGTTGGAGGGCAAAATAGTCATTTACCTGCCATAGTGCCATTGGTAAATCATATAGTACTCTAAAAAGATTGATAGATCATTCATATATATTGTTAGTTAATCGTTGTTATAGAATCATTGACATCCGATAATGAAAACTATCTATTAAGTAAAACAAAATTATCTATTAAAGTATTAAGATATGATCAGGTAACAAAAAATGTAATACATGATGGCATTTCTTGTACAGATCAGCAGAGAGAATGAAAACTAGTAAAATAATTAAAATTATAACGCTATAACTTAAAATATAATGCTATGATTGATAAAAGTTTCAAAATGCAAAGCAATTTCACTGCTTCATTAGGTAAAAAAATTAGAGTATAATGTCACAATAAGAAAACAATTGGAAGTACAATGCTATGTATAATGGAGTAGAACTTTCAAAGCAATAAGAAAAAGCTGAAAGTATAATGCTATAATTAGGTAGACATCTAAGGGGGTGTTTGGCTAATCATTTTAAAATAACTTATTAGGTTCCACACCACTATAAGTTAAAAAAATGTTTGGATGAAAATAACTTATTCCGGTGGAGAACCTCTAATAAGTCATTTTTTCATAAGTTACCCTACACTTATTAACTTATAAGCTAATAAGCAATAAGGTTTTTTTGCCAAACATACTAAAGAAATTAGCTAAATGTGCTAAAAGAGATACTTCTCTTCAAGAACAACATTGTACACTTGTTCTACCACTACCATAACAATAAAATCAGTAACTATGGTGTGGAATGTAGAGCAAAACAAGAGGGTTTACATTAAGAATATGTATATGAATATGAAATCTAGAGTTGATAAAAAAAAAACAACCATGAAACAACAAAAATGTACGTTGATTTAGGCAATTGTCTCTAAATTTGAAAATTTGAACAAACTAATATCAAAATCCTAACCTTCATGAGTGTTCTCCAAAATAAGGACCAAATATGAAAAAATCAGCTACACTCACGGACCAAAAATATAATTACTCTAAAAAGAATGATAAATCATTCATATATTATTATAGAACCATTGATATTCGATAATGAAAATTATGCATATAACATCTCAATTTGAACTTCTGGAGCCTGTAGGGTTGAAGTGTATACTTAGTTTCTTGTCTACAAGCTATGCATCTATTAGATGGACCTCTTCTTTGTAGCCTTATATTCAAAAGACTGATTTCAATTATAAATTAAGCAATAACAATGTACTTTCTTACCTTGGCATCATATATGGTCATTTAGCTTTTTTTTTTTTTTTTTTTTTTTTTTTTTTTTTTTTTAGATTTCTAGATGCTCTTGACTGCTTCATTTATCCTATCAAATAACCACAAATTAGTAATTGAAATACATAAATTAAGATCCGCTTACAATCTTCAGAAATTCATATAACAATCAATACATGATTTAACTTGATAAACAAACCAACAAACAGCAATATGTTAAACCTAACACAATTAGTAAAATGCAAATCAATGAAAGAGAAACAAGAAAAATCATTATTAGGTGTTGGATTCTTTCATGATCATATACCCACAAAAAGAGATTTGACTAGAACATCATGTTATTCATAAAAAGGCTGACAGAATCAAACTTGCAATTTTGTCTTAAATCTAATTGCAATTTTCTTCACCATTGTATTTGTATCTTTCAATATTGGTTTAAATGCAAGAAATACTAAAGTAGTTTCATTTTTCCTATTATAGAATTGTGCTTGGAAAAATCTACCCAATTATAGCAATGTCATAAAGATACAAAGCAATTTCCATTGCTATGATTGATTGGATCGATTTTTCAAAGTATTAATAAGAAAAATTAAAATTACAACGCTATAAATTCATGGAATTTTCATAATGCAATGCAGCCCTTATAAGAAAAAGTTGAAATTACAATGTTGTAACATAAAGAAATGGAAGTACAATGCTATAATGAACAAACTATAGAAAACTCGCCTCAGATCATCCTACTTTCAGTGATTGCTTATTATATATACAATCCTACTTTCATTTCATCTTATTACAACATTCTACTTTCAAAATGTACCCAGTTTTAGCAATGACATACAAATTAATACAAAAACATCATTTCCTGGAGATAATACACAAGCATGAGTTTTAGGAACATAGGGGTATTTCTGGAAATACACAAACAGGGTCATAGACTCATATCTTTTGTAATCAGTGGATAGAAGACAGTAATTTGATAAAGCAAGTTCATAATCTCGTAACAGAAAGGCATAATCACCCAACACCCTTATTTGAGATTCAATGGAAAGCTAAATAAGAACATAAAAAGCATCAAGTGTTTTATAGCTTTAAGGGTAAAAACATACATGCTAAGACTTTGATTCTCAGGGGATCTTCTTTACCTTTTCTCCACCATAACATAAGCTCTTTATTTGGTTTCTAAAACCTTTTCTTGTTGCAGAGTAATGAATGGAATTTGTCAAACAAGTTGAAATTAAGAATAACAATCAGTCTCAGAGTAATGTAGGGAAGTGGTTCACAAAATACTTTTGAAATGAATGGAATTTGTCAAATGAATTGGTATTTGTCATGTGTATGATTGACAAGAAATGGAAAGGATTTTGATTCTATTCTTTTGTTGTTTTGTGTTTATTTTGCAAATCTATCAAAAGAATTGAAGTGAAAATTACGTTAAATGACTGAAACACCCTTTAGTGTTTATCAGTATCATTAAGAAGAAGAAGCAGGGGTAAATGATGCATGTTAAAAAGATCCACAAACTTGTTGATACTTAGGATCCATGTCAGTTGAAGAAACAACAAAAAGGTCTGCACATTCATCTGGCTATTAAACAATTTCAAGCCATTCTGTAATCAAGATCATGAATTCAGACCACTAAACCTTTCAATTTGATTTCTTACAGCTTTGTTTCTGTGCCGTGATTATGTTGCTTAATAGTGTTTCTTTTCCCATGAATTCTGCAAGCGAATTTGGTTTCTAATGAAATTGCCACTCTTCTAATGATAAGAACATTGCTATGGACCCTTTGAATATGGAGCAGAATTTTGTACATGATGATGTTCCCCATTAACTTTACTTAAAACGAGCACATACAATGTTATCAATCTTTTGAGTGAAAGGACAGAAGATGTCTATCAATGGAGTTAACGGAAGCATTTTATATTTTTTTTCTTATTGGAAATCTTGTGCTTACTAATCTTAAAAGTTCATACTTTGTTAGAATCTGATATTTTTAATCCTTGTAGTTTCTCAAAGTTTGTTGCCGTTAATTACACATTGATGTTTGACTTTGACTGCTACAATATAGAATGTTGTTGCTTTTTCTAAAGTTGTCAAAGTTTGTTGTCATTTATGGAGGTTTGGTGTTTGGATGCCTCCTGCTTCTAATTCATATAGATATCTCAACATTCATTGGCTTCTGAAACATAGTACACCTATTCAAGACTCAAACCTCATACTGAAGTAAAGGAGAAAATCACAAAAGATGGTGGGCTGAATTTTGACCTTCAATGTCAAATATGTTGTGAAATCCTTAAGAAATACTACAAGAACTAATCAAACAGGAAGGTGAGAGATATTATAGACACAATTCAAACAAGTGAAGAACCTCAAGTTTCTCTGATAAAGATTCAATTTCATAAACTATCATCTTAGCCATCTCTTCATCTATGTCAACATTTTTTGACAAAACTGACAAAAACAAGGTAATCACTTATCATCTTAGCCATCTCTTCATAAACAATCCTTGAATCCTTTGTATGTTGCTACAACCAAGTAGTTCAAACTTCAAACTTGAAAGCATGTGAATCTTATTGTTCATGATTAACAACAATTGCAATAAATAGCAAACTACTTACATTTATTTGTTTACCACCAATAATGATTAACATAAACCATCAATAATGATTAACATTCTCAACAAACAACTATTTTTCTCTGGTCCTCTTGTTCCAAGTTCATCGTATGGAATCTGCAAGATCACTTTCACTACATACACTAACAAAACTAACCCATGAATGTACATATGAACATAACTTTCCATGCAGATCAATCATAAAAGCAAATGAGTTTTTGTACCATAATTCAAGAGGTTAACAACTTTTGAGAAGCAGTGAAGTATGTAAAACTCATGGAAGTGTTGTGTAGGCTAAAAATCAATGGACAAATAGGTACTTTTAAATTTTAAACTTTTCTAAAAGCGAAATATTGTAACTTTCATGAAAAGTGTTGTAGTATTTGAACATCTTGTACTTTATTTTTGCTTGTTGATCAACTCATCAAGTTCACAGAGAGCAAGGAACAAGCATGAAAGAAAACAAAGAGTCAATTTTGATGAGTTGATAGGATGCTCGATATGTTGTATTTCTTCTGACTTTTTTGTCCTTATCATCATCTTTTTAGTTTTTTGCTCATGTTTTTTTTTTTCAATTTGTTGGCACATTGGATCTTAATTTAGTTTTAGTTGTAGTTTAATTTTGGGTTTTGGTTGATTTGAGTGAGGTATTTTTGGTTTAGAGGATGAAGGAGAAAAAGACGAGGACAAGTTAGTCATTTCACTTGGACTTCACGGACATTTTGCAACACCATCAGCAGTTCAGTACCACGGACAAACCTTACAACAAAACTATACTTTTTTGACCACTTGTGCAACAAATGAAATATCTAGATGAAAACCATAACTTTTGAAATATCAAAAGGACGAAATACTATTGTCTGTCCCCTGGGGTATCCAAAAAATATCATTTTCCAGGTAAATACTCTGCAACATGAAATTGCAATAAATATAATGTGGGTCAGGGTGATAGAAGTTGGAGGGCAAAATAGACATTTAGATGTCACTGGTTTTTGATAGTCATGTACTATGATGTTAACGAAGACAACATACTGCCTCTCCTCTCTGTGTATGTTGAATCATATGAATATGATCCCATGAAAAATGCCCAAACCTAGAATTACATGTCATTAACAGATTTAGTTAAAACTAGCCAAAAGGGTAAATGTGTAAATTGTACCAAAAAATAAAAGCCTCTTTTTCGCAAGTGTTCCACTCCCTCATCGAATATTCTCTTTTTTAATGCATCTGGATCCGTGACTCAGCCTTCATAATCCAAAAAGCTTGACCTCTGAATAACAAAAGAGCAACTTGCTTATTCTGTTTATATTGAATATAGACAATGCACTATTTTTTTTACCAAAAAGAGCAGCGTACTTACATTTCTTTACCAATAGAAGCAATGTATTTATACTTTGTTCTTTATCCATAGTAGTAGCATACTTATATACTTTTACCTGTAATAGCAACATATTTTTATTTCCCTACTAAAATGAGCAAAATGTACTTTAATTGGTAAAGAGATCCAAGTATGTTGCCATTTTTATAAATTTAACATCTAGGTGACTACCAAACATGTTATGAAACCATGAAATAAGTAGCAAAAATTCAGAAAAGTATATGTTACTACTATAATAAACAATCTAATAGAACATAAATACATTACAAAAAACTAAAACAGTACTGTAGAGGAATAGGACATTTCCATAAATTTGTTGATCAACTTCAAATATTTTGAATATAAAATGCTATAAATGTTAACCAAAATGAAACAAGTTCAGATTTTCAAAATACTTAGATTTTTAAAACGCAATGTCTTAATAGGTAAATACATAAATGTACAATGTCTTAATAGAAAAACAGTAGAAAGTACTATAATTGGCAACCGGAATCAAACAAACTTAATATTTTCAAGGCAAAAGGTCTTGTGTTAGACTATTGATTGCATTTACGATTTAATATTAAGTATTTTTTTTATTAGTACCCTATTAGACATCTTAGATGTATATTAAGTGATCAGCAAAGTAGAATTTGGTTTCTTACCTTGGCATATCATATATGGTCATTTAGTTTTTTTTTTTTTTTTTTTTTTTTTTTTTTTTTTTTTTTCTAGATTTCTATATGCTCTTCTTGACTGCTCCAGTTATCCTATCACATAACCACAAATTAGTAATTGAAATACATATTTTAAGATTTGTTAGACAGCTTACAATCTTCAGAAATTCATATAACATGGGGAAGAATCTATGTGTTGATAAATGTCGCAGAGTAGATTAGATGACCCTAATAATAATCCGTGATGACAATGTTTTTGTTGTTAACCAAAACTACACTAAGATTAAAATCAATTAAAAATGATAATAGAACATCAATACATGATTTAACTTGATAAACAAACCAACAAACTACATTATGTTAAACAGAACACATTCAGACCATGACTAATCCAAGATTTTGACCACAGTTATTTTATTAGTAAAATGCAAATCAATGAAACAGAAACAAGAAAAAAAAATTAAGTGCTGGAGTCTTCCATGATCACATACCACAAAAAGAGATTTGACTAGAACATTGTGATCTGACAGAATCTGAAATACATTCTTAAACGATATAATTTCTTGTCTTGTCATTTTCTTTCTCCAAGGATTGATATAATTTCTTTGGATTATAGAGATGTTTGGAGAGCGTGATGGATTTATATAAAAACTCATTTACAGAGCATACCTTTAAATCTAATTGCAATTTCCTTCACCATTGTATCTTTCAAGAAGTACTTTAAACATTAATTTATTACATCTTACCTATCAATAAATAATCTTTAATCGGCCTTCTACTTGTCTCCTGAAAAAATCTTATAAATGTTAGTCATAAAAATCAACTCCAGGTTAATTTATTTTAATGCATGCCACAGGAAGAAGAGAAGAGAAAGGAAGGATTATTATTGTTTTTCAAAGTACGATGTCTAAATAAGAAAAAGTTGTACGTACAAGACTGTAATATAAAGGAATAAAACTAGGATGCTATAAATAGCCTGAAGGTGAAATCCATAAAGGAAGCATGTGTTTCATTTCTGCCAATATCTTAAGTTGCTATGTATTGCATGTAATTATGAAATTCAAATACATATCATAATAAACTTGATAACTAAGGAATGAAAAAACCTCTCTGATGATCCATCGTGGACCAAAAGAAAAAAAAAGATCCACAAACATGTTGATACCTAGGATCCATGTCAGTTGAAGAAGAAACAAAAAGGCTTGCACATTCATTATAATCAAAGACTTACATGTAACTAACTTAAATGGGAGAATGAGAAGCAATGCACTTTACATGTAACTAACAGGATGATCAAAGGCTTCATGGTCTGAAAAGACATATGCTGCATACAAGTTCAACTTCTTTATTGAAAAACTGGAACCTTGTTTGTACAAAATCAGGTTGACAACCTGCAGGGGAAACTAATTAAATAATGTTAAAAGGATAAAATTTTAAATCTTACAACTATGTGTAACTTTTATGCAGTATAAGTGCAAAGGTAGGTGAAAAGCTCCTTTGTCACCTACTTAATTGAAAAAAAAAACATTTCTCAGAAAAACCTACTAACATTAAATGGCTAAATTGGCTAGTAAACAAGTTACTTAATTGGAAAGCATTGTAACATGTGATGAATGTTGTGAGCATCTAAACAGATAAATTTATACCTTAGCATTTTGCTGTCAAAAATCTGATGCATACAACATTCACAATTTGAACTTCTATAGCCTGTAGGGGCAAAGTCATGTATAATTAGTTTCTTGTCTAACAAAATTTGCAACTATTAAATGTTAAAAAAAGGTACATGAATGCCATGATCAAACTTTCATATATAGGAAGCCAAAACATTTTCAATATGACCAAAAATCAAAAAATCAAAATCCATAATTTACAAAACATGGAAGAATCTGAACAAAACCTTAGAAACAGGGCAAAGCATAACAGAAATGACCATAACCAAAGCCACTTGTCCATTTTTTTTTGCATAAAACAACGATAAAAGAAAATATTGCTATTACAACACTGTAATAAAAAGAAATGAAACTAGGGTGATATAAAACACAAATAAATGGAAGTAAGTTCCATGGCATCAGGAGACAAGGGTGATGCACCTGAAACCATAAAAGAAAGCTTGTCTTTTATTTTGTTAAATACTAATCTGTCCCACATAGCATAGGAGATGCACTCTTGCCTGAAAGATATAATATATTCTTTAAAGTATGGAAAGCTAAAAGGCTCCCTTGTGATGATTTTTTTTATAAATAGTTACCTTTAAGTAATGCTTGCCTCCTCGCATTAAATGCAATCTTTCTCTATGACCACCAGATGACATCACTGCATTCATAACACTGAAATAACCACACACCTAACTGAGCACCAATAAGCCATACAAATTGAAAATACAATAAATTTATCATACCCATCATATCATATTCTCTGTTACATAATCGTGGAACACTTCAGAGCATAAGAGGTCTCAATTTCACCATCATCTCATCCATCAATTTTAAGTTGTTCTACATGAATGAAAATACATTGCCCATTAAGTCAAAAAGAAACAACAGTTTTATCATGATGTGATTAAGTACAATAAGGAAATCATTATCATGAACTTAATTCAGACAGAACATGAAATTTGAGTTTCTTAAATACTAATAGTAAAACAAAATTATCTATTAAAATATTAATATATGATCAAGTAACAAAAATTGCCACCAGAAAAAACAAGATGAAATCCAAACTTTTTTAAGATGATTGGTTTGGTTGAAAGAAAATGTAACAATAAGATGCTTGTTCAAGCATATCACAGCTGAATGCAGAGGTTCCTGCAAAAAAATGATTTTCTTTTGTAAAGAATTACCAGGCATACGAAATAAGTGTTGAAGGCATTTTCCATGCAATATTCAACATCTCTTTTTTTTTTATTGATTCTACATGAAGCATGTTAATCCCATCATTTCCTGAAGATAATACACACAAGCATGAGTTTTAGGAACATAGGTGATGGCCAACGACTTTGTATTTGGATCAAAAGTTAAACCAAAATTAAAACCAAAACAAAGTAAAACAGCAGCAACGCTCCTTCTGAGATACAGTCGTCACCACCCAAAAGGAATCGCCGGGCAATCCAACTTGAAATTCTTGATACAGATATACCACGAGATTCTCAAATCAGCCTCCAAGATCACCTCCTAATCCTGCCAAAATTAGGATAGCAATGGAAAATAATCTCTAAACTTAGAGAATTAATTTTAAGGAAACCTCCAAAAATTGCCTTCTTTCCATTCATCATTCCTCCATACATACAGGGAAAAAAAGGAAAAACAAAACCCACCACCCATTTAGCTACATTTAGGGAAAGTAAATAACTGTTGTAGAGAAGCCAAAATAAACTAAAATAATAAGGAAAATAAAATAACATGGAAATAAAACAAAATACTCTTGACTGATATGTGGAGGAACACGTGGGGTAAAATCTACAATCATGTGATGGAAGGTTTTGATTGAATTAGGTTGACCCATGTATTCACGTGATCGGGTTCTGGAGTCGGTTTCGGGTCTGTCATATTGGGCGGGTCTTTAGGAACTTGCCTATCAATAGGGGTATTTCTGGAAATACACAAACAGGGTCATAGACTCATATCTTTTGTAATCAGTGGATAGAAGGCGGTAATTTGATAAAGCAAAGTTCATAATTTCGTAACAGAAAAGCATAATCACCCAACACCCTTATTGGAACTAAAACTGTATCTTTTAACATTAACAGAAAAGCTAAATAAGAACATAAAAAGCATCAAGTGTTATATTGTTTTAAGGGAAAAAACATACATGTTAAGAGTTTGATTCTCAGGGGATCTTCTTTACCTTTTCTCCACCATAACCTCTTTATTTCAAGACTTCCACCAGCAACATTTGCAATCAGGTTTCCACGGGAAACTACTACAGCCTCCTTACCATGTAGGAAAAGGAATAAAGGTTAAGAAAAGATTCAACTTTAGTAGACTTGAAAAGAAAAAAAAAAGCACAAGTGAATAAGAAATAGAAACATCTGGTTTCCACTTGTCTAACATGTTGCAGCAAAATCATCTGGTTTTAATGCACAAAAAAAGGTGATGGTTGTTCCTTCACTAAAGCACCAACTCATATGCAAAAAAATCAGCAATCAAATGGCAGAAATCATGAAGGATTAACTCAAATTAAAGAAGCTCATGTTATTGGAGATAGATGCATAAGTCTGTTATAATGAATAACAAGACAGAGAATATTTTTGAAATTACAATATTCCAAACAAAATGAAACAAAAGTAGGATGTTATAATAAACAAATCAACAAAACTATGTTGCTCTTTCTCACATTAACCCAAAAAATATATGATTGAAATCAAAACACAATCAACTTTCTTGAGAAATCTGATTGTCATACATCGAACCATGATCATGGAAGTTTGTTTTCTTAAAAAGCATGCTACTGAAACATTAGATGGAAAATGGATTAAAAATATTTTACAAAATGACCAACAAAAATGGATGCAAAAGACATAAAACATGAGAATAACTGGAATGCAGATGCAATGACACTACCTGTGCATTGTTAGCCTCTTCTGTTAATGAAACGAGATAGCATAACAGGGGTTGTCTTCAATGTCTTGAGCTGCACATCCATAACCTTTTTATTTTTCAAAGAGACTATTAAACAAGGAAAAGAGAGCACTTACATTGGTTAAATAAATCTTTGAGCTTAATTCCATCCTACATATATGCAACAAAATTATTGCATTGGCTTTGATTGATGACTAGAAGCCACAATTTCCATCATACCACCTGTGTCAGAATCATTGATATTCGATAATGAAGTTTATCCATTAATAGTAAAACAAAATTATCTATAGAAGTATTAATATATGATCCAGTAACAAAAATTGCCACCACAAAGAATGAGATGAAATCCATACTTTCTTAGCATAATTGGTTTGGCAGAAATAAAAGGTAATAATAAGATGCTTGTTCAAGAATATCACACAGCTGAATGACGAGGTTCCTGCAAAAAAAAAATTGAAGTTTTTTAGCAATATTCTCATGTATAATATTTTTATTCACAAAAGAGAATTGATTATTAGCTCATCAGAGATATGAAAATAGTACACACCATCACCCTCTTTATATTGAACACTTGTCACCATGTGGCATTCTCTTCCCTGATGTCCCAATTCGATAAATATAAGCACACCTTTTTAAATAGATAAAAGAACTGACTAAATAACAAATATCTTGTGTAAAAAAACTACCAGGAAAACTAAAAAAGCGTTGAAGGCGTTTTCCATAAATTTATACTCTGTTACATAATCCTGGAACACTGGCATAATACAATAGGTCTCAGTTATGCCATGTCATCCAACAAATTCAATACAGTGTAAAGTTTTAATTTGTTCCCCATTAATTCAAATAGAAACAACAGTTTTGCCATGATGTGATCAAGTACAATAAAGTTATCATTATCATGAACATAAAGTTTGAGTTTCTTACTCCAACTGAGCCACCATAGTTTGCCAATATGATCTGGTTGGAATTTTCATAATTTGTTGGTGTGCCAAAGGAAGATAAGATTTATGTAACTGAAATAAAGCATGGGGAACAAATTAATGGTGACACAATTGGCATTTACTTACACATCTGATGGATGGAACTTAATTAATGTGACTCAACAAAAGGTTTTGAAGTTACCTGAGCAATAAGTTTAGAAAATCATACACTTAACCTTTAACCCCACCCAGTTGTTGATGGAAGAGATGGGATCAAGCTCATCTAGCCCTTCAACCACCTATATATATATATATATATATATATATATATATATATATATATATATATATATATTATATTATCATTCAATATGAGTTCTTGAAGGTTGTAGCTTCATTTCAATAAAGAATCTTAAAGAAATGAACCAAATGATTAACTATCAAAACAACAGAAGTTATCAATTAAGTGACTTCATAACAAATCAAGAACAAATGAAGAACAGGAAAGATATAGCAATTCGAGATGCTATGGTCTCACAAAAGAAGAAGAAACTTCTAAAATATTCTGCCTGCCTTTCTAACAAAGGCCCTCCCATAATATATAACCTAAAATGACAGAGGATCTGCCTTAATTCCCAAAATGCCCCTGCTGTCCCGCTAACTTTGTAGTTCCCTCGTGGTTGTCTGTGGTCCCCTCTCCCATTGGAATCTTTTGTCTCTGATAGGTGAATTGCAAGGGTGGATGCACAATAGTTATCAATGACAAAAAGATCAGCAACTGAAATGTCAAAGTGATTGATTAGCAACTAATAAAAAATTTAACCTTTTGCAAATGGCAATGTCTGTGTGGCACACAAAATATGGCTTCTACAGAAAGAGCATTTCTGTATGCAAGAATGGCATGTTTTATCCTATACAAAAAGACACAACTTTTCAGAAGAATATAGACCACAAAAACTTAGAGAGCAGAGTAAAATATACATTCGGTCCCTGATTGTATACCTAATTTATCAATTTGGGTCCTTATTTGAGGTTCTTGTAACATTTCTGGTCCCTGTTCCAAGTAATTTGGCTATTTTTTTTTTGCAGATTTGTTCCCAAAATTATTGTCATTTTACTAGAAACAAAGATCAAAAAAGTTATAAACCTCAAAAAAGAACCAAAATTAAAAAAAAAAAAATCAGCTACATTCAGCGACCAAAATTTAAAAAATACTTAAAAAAAAGATAGATAAATTATTTATATACTGTATTTAATTATTGTTACAAAATCATTGATATTCAATAATGAAAATTATCTATTAAAATATTAATATAGGATCAAGTAACAAAAACTGCCACCAAAAAAACGAGATGAAATCCAAACTTTTTTAAGATGATTGGTTTGGTTGAAAGAAAATGTAACAATAAGATGCTTGTTTAACAATATTCTCATATATAATATTTTTAATCACAAAAGAGAATTGATTATTACCTCATCAGTTATACAACGGTAAAAACTGACATCCTCTTTATACTGACCACTTGTTATTAATATTTCAACCCACAAAAGACCACACGATGTGGCATTTCTCTTCCCTGATATCCTAATTTGCTAAATAAAAGCACATTTTGAAAAAAATAAAGAATAAAAGAATCAACCAAATAACAAGAATCTTTTGTAACAAATTACTAGGCGTACTCTGTTACATTATCCTGGAACGCTATAGAATATATAGTAGGTCTCAGTTATGCCATGTCATCCAACAACTTCAAGTTATCCTACACGAATGAAAATACAGTAATCAAGTAATAAAGAAACATCAGTTTTGCCATTATGTGATTAAGTACAATTAAAAAAATCATTATCATGAACTTAATTTGGAAAAAACATAAAATTTTTGTTTTTTACTCTTTGATAAAATCCAGCTGAGCCACCAACCATAGTACGCCAATATGATCTGGTTGGACTTTTCATATATGTGTGCCAAAGGAAGATAAGATTCATATAACTGAAATAAGCATGGACAATAAATATTACAACAAAATAATGTTGAAACAATTGGCATATACTTAATTTCAAGACTTCCAATAGAAAAAAACATTTACAATCAGGTTTCCATGGAAAAGTATAGTCCCTTAACTATGTAAAAAAAGGAATAAGTTCCACTTATATTAAGAAAAAAATTCAATTATAGTAGACTTGAAAAGAAAAAAACATAAGTGAATAAGAAACAGAAACCTTTGGTGTCCGTTTGTATAACATATTGTAACATCATCTGGTTTTGGTGGACAAAAAGGGTGATGATTGTCACTTCCCAAAAAAGCACCGATTCATATAGCAAATAAATCAGTAATCATATAGCAGAAATGATAATTTGATTAAGATTCAAGCTAACCTTACTTATGACCCCAAAAATCAAATTTCAATCTCTAAAATCCTGCAGCTAGAAAATTACAAACATAAGTCCAAATATTTTTGTAGTAAAGACAATTAAAAAACTGTTTCAAATATGCAAATGCATCCGAGTGTATGTTAAAATAATTGGAAAGGAAACATAACTAAAATAAACAGACATACAACTTTATGCACAACTTTTAGTTAGAACCACAGCACACTTCTGAGTTAAAAATACAAACAAATACATTATCTTTCCCTAAGTGAATCTCTAATAACCCAATAAGTTATTTAGTATTTTAATTTGGCTTGTGATTATTTACTTCTCTCTACATAATTTAATCCAGTAACATTTTTACCCTCAAAAAAATCAACACCAAGTGTGAAACATATCAACTACTCATGTCTTATTTGAAAATGTTTTCCTATTAAATTAATTTCATTCAGAGTTTTTGCAAACCTCGAATGAATAAGTACCAAAACTGAAAAAAAAAAAAAAGCTTCTGGGACCAAAAATCTAATAAAAAGATTGATAAATCATTCATATATATTGTTAGTTAATCATTGTTACAGAATCATTGACATTTGATAATGAAAAGTATCTATTAAGTAAAACAAAATTATTTATTAAGGTATTAAGATATGATCAGGCAACAAAAAATGTAATACATGATGGCATTTCTTGTACAGATCAGCAGACAGAGAGAATGAGATGAAATCCATATTTTCTTAACATAATTGGTTTGGATAAAATAGAAGGCAACAACAATAAGATGATTGTCCTGCAAAATATTGAAGTTTTTTAACAAAATTCTTGTATATAATATTTTTATTCACAAAAGAGAATTGATTATTACCTCATCAGAGATACAAAAATAAAAACCAACCTTTTTTTATTGACCACTTATTATTAAAATATTTCAACCCACCAAAGACCACATCCTGTGGCGTTTCCCTAAAAATAACTTATACTTTAATAAAATCCATGACATCAGGAGACAAGGGTGATGCACCTGAAACCATAAAAGAAAGTTTGTCTTTTTATTTTGTTAAATACTAATCTGTCCCACATAACATAAGCTCTTTATTTGGTTTCTAAAACCTTTTCTTGTTGCAGAGTGATGAATGGAATTTGTCAAACAAGTTGAAATTAAGAATAACAATCAATCTCAGATTAATGTATGGAAGTGGTTCACAAAATACTTTTGAAATGAATGGAATTTGTCAAATGAATTGGTATTTGTCATGTGTATGATTGACAGGAAATGGAAAGGATTTCGATTCTATTCTTTTGTTGTTTTGTGTTTATTTTGAAAATCTATCAAAAGAATTGAAGTGCAATATGTTAAGTAAATGACTGAAACACCTTTTAGTGGTTTTTTTATAAAATAACAGAATTGCTATATACCAAAGAAGATTTTATTTATAATATTAAACACTAACTATATACACATCAAACATACATACTCTAATTTCATTAAACATTAAACAAAAAAAATATGACATTCATGACAAAACAATTAGATGGAAAATGGATTAAAAATATTTTACAAAATGACCAACAAAAATGGATGCAAAAGAAATAAAAAATGAGAATAACTGAAATGCAGACGTAACTACACTACCTGTGCATTATTAGCCTCTTCTGTTAATGAAACCAGATAACATAACAGGGCTTGTCTCCAATGTCTTGAGCTGCACATACCATAACCTTTTTATTTTCAAAAGAGACTATTAAACAATGAAAAGAGAGCACTTACAATATTCTCATATATAATGATTTTATTCACCAAAGAGAATTGATTATCACCTCATCAGATATACAAAAGTAAACATCAGCATCATTAAGAAGAAGAAGCAGGGGTAAATGATTCATGTTAAAAAGATCCACAAACTTGTTGATACTTAGGATCCATGTCAGTTGAAGAAACAACAAAAAAGCCTGCACATTCATTTGGATATTAAACAAGTTACTTAATAGGAAAGGAAAACATTATAACATGTGATGAATGTTGTGAACATCTATAAACAAATTTGGTTGTGGAAGTGGAACATCTCATGTATTTTAATTTAATTGGAAAGGAAACATAACTTAATTAAACAGAAACACACAACTTTATATGAAACTTTTAGTTAGAACCAAAGTACACTTCTATTTCTAATTGAGTTAGAAATACAAACAATAAATTATCTTTCCCTAATTGAATTTCTAATAACTCAATAAGTTTTTTAATATTTTAATTTGGTTTGTGATTATTTACTTCTCTCTACATAATTTAATCCATCAACATTTTTACCCTCAAAACAAAGCAAAACAACTCTTTAGGTTAATTAAGACATTTCATCAAACACCTAAACTGATAATCAATCTACAACTAAACTGATAATCAATCTACAACTAAGAAATACTTTTTTTGGATTTCAAAACTATTTAAATTTTACCGACATCACCACTTGCTTGACCAATCATCTTCGTTTGATGGATGCTTTGGTTTCAATTTGGCGGCCTGATTCAAAAAACCATCGAATCAAAAGATAAATGGAGAAAGAGAAAAAAACCCAGAGAGGTCGTAGTGTTAATAAAGGTTGCAATTAAGTAAAATTATGTCATTAATATAACCTTTTGTATAGTGTTTGATCCTTTTAGCCATGATGAAGCATGCTTAGAAGAAAAAAATTAGTTTCATGACATAAAAAGTTGCCATACACTTAGCCTAAAACACGTCACATCATTATTGAAAAGATACATCATACAAGTAAACACAATACCTAAAAATCAGAGGAAAAAGATCTATACTCTTTTTCTTGATCGATGATGATGGTAAACCAAACTGACTGATGAATCCATTAATGAACGAAGAGCGACCTGAATAATCTTCTTGGCCTATTGAAAATACCTAACAAAAACAAAATCAAAATCAATAATACACACAAAAAAAATCAAGAACTTTAACTAACAGACGAAGAGGGAAACACAGAGGATTGTTGAACGCCGGATAATGAAAGAAAGAGAAAACGGTGGTGTCGCTAGAAGAAAAAGAGAAGAAGGTGGTGCCTACAAATAAAACCCTCTTCTTCTTCTTTTCTTCTTCACTGAAACATGTCTCTGGTTGTGTTTGGAGAGCAGCGGGATGACTATGAGTGACTGAAGAAGGTATAAATTAGGCGCCAATACACACCGACCCAACCCTTTGGACTTCCTAATTCCAACGGTTCTTTTATAAATCATTTCCAAAATTAAAACCTTTCCAAAATTCCAACAAAGAAAACCTTTCCACTTATCTTTAACCATCCTAACCCCTAACACGTACTAATTGGACCTAGATTCACTTATTGGACCCCAATTATTATAAGGTTCAGCTTTTTAAACCTTAAAAATTGTAATTCCTTGTTTTATGAAAGGGTCCTACTTTTAATGATGATAATTATTATCATTTCATTGATTTTCATTATAACCTAATTATTCCTAATTTTACTATATAATAATAATTTTTTTATTACTAACTTTATTAATATTACTAAACTTAATTTTTAATTTTTCTATTACTCACTCGCTTTTTTTTTTCTTAACTGCATACTCCTTTTTTAGTTCTTTTTTTGGACATCAACCAAACTCGTGTTCGCTTACTAATTTTTGCCTTCTAAGATGGCATGCAAAATATTTTTATAAGCTCCAAACATACCAAGTGGAATAAAAGCACCACCACCAACAAGGTAACTATTTCAACCAAGATAATCTTTGGTAAAGACCACAGTTAAAAAAAATCATTTTCTTTTTTAACAATTTTCTCATAGATAATATTTTTAATCGCAAAAGAGAATTGATTATTACCTCATCAGTTATATAAAAGTAAAAACTGACATCCTCTTTATCATGACCACTTGTTTTAAATATTTCAACCCACAAAAGACCACACCATGTGGCATTTCCCCTTCCCTGATGTCGTAATTCGCTAAATAAAAGCACATTTTTAAAATATCAAAAAAATAAAAGAATCAACCAAGTAACAAGAATCTTTTGTATCGAATTACTAGGCGTACTCTGTTACATAATCCTTAAACACTACAAAATATATAGTAGGTCTGAATTATTCCATGTCATCCAACAATTTCTAGTTATCCTACACGAATGAAAATACATTAATCAAGTCATAAAGAAGCAGCAGTTTTGCCATGATGCGATTAAGTACAATAAAAAAAGCCATTATCATAAACACTACATAATAAAAAATACCGATTCATAAAAGCAAATAAATCAGTATTCAAAATAAAACAACTCTTTAACTTAATTCAGACAGTTCATCAAACACCCAAACTGCACAGAAAAACAATCTACAATTAAACCATACTTTTTTGAATTTCAAAACTATTTAATTTACCGACATCGCCACTTCCTTGACCAATCATCTTCGTTTGATGGATGTTTTCATGCTTTGGATTCAATTTGACGACAAAATTCAAAAAACCAACAAAGAAAAAAAATAGATGGAGGAGAAAGAGAAAGAAACGCAGAGAGAAAAAAAAATGTACTCTTTTTCTTGATCGATGATGACCTTGAACCAAACTGACCGATGAATCCAGTAATGAAGAAAGGAGACCTGAAGAATCTTAGCCTATTGAAAATACCTACAAAAAACAAAAACAAAATCAACAATACAAAAAAAAAAAAAGAATAATGAACATTACCTAAGAGACGAAGAGGGAAACGCAGGGGATCTTGACCGCGGGAAAATGAAAGAAAGAGGAAGCGGTGGTATTGCTAAAAGAAAAAGAGGAGAAGGTGGTGCCTCCAAATAAAACCCTCATCTTCTTCGTCTTCTTCAAAGAAACATGTCTCCGGTGGTGATTGGAGAACAGTCGGATGAGTAAAGAGGGTATATATTAAGCGCCAATACACCGACCCAACCCTTTCGACTTCCGAATTCCAACGGTTCTTTTTTATAAAACCTTACCAAAAGTAAAATCTTCCTAAATTACGATACTAAACAAACAAAACTTTTCCATTTATCTTAATCCACATAACCCCTCCCCTAACTTTTGACTCTTACCATTTTAAACGATAAATTTATCCTTTATTGCAAAATTGGTACCTTACTCTCTCATTTTACATTTTAACCCAATTTTTTTTTTTTATCTAATTTGGTCCAAACTTCTTTTAGAAAATTTTCCAAATATTTTTTACAACTTTCTTTTATATATATTTCTTAGCTTTTTTAGTTATTTTGTTACACCTATTAAATCATTTTTATAATATTAGTTGTTTTACTAAAAAAAATGATTTGTGTTGTATGTATATTTCTAAAATTCCTTGATTATTATAAATTATATATTTTTTTAATTCGTTTCTTGTATTTTATAAAAAAAATATTTGTTTACAATTTTTTAATATTTTTTTTATCAAATCGTTTTTATAAAAGAAGTTTTTTTTAAGTTATTTTTTACAAAGATTTAGATCTCTCTTTGATGCATGTATTTTAAGATTTTCCCTATATTTACAAATATATTTTTTCAAAAACCAACTTCTATTTTTTTTACATATTCATTTTTATGCATGTGTAGTTGTAAAAATATGTTAAAAAAAAACTCTATTTTTTAACAGACTTGTTTATAAATAAATAAATAAAACTAAAAGTGCACCTTAAGGAATACACTTTCATGCTATAATTAAATGTAACACACCCTATATCGTAAATTACAATTATTTCTTGTTTGTTACACATGTTATATTTTCCGCGATGTATATTATACATCATGCAACTTCCTTTGTTTTACAATTTTAGACCAATTACTTTTTTTCAAATTTTTTCCAAACCTTATTTTTCACAAAATTTCCATAACTTTTTTCTTTCAATTAACATACAACAAAAAGAATTTAGCATTTGACAAAATTTTAGACACGTTTGATAGTAATTTCAAGCAAAAGGGGATAATATTAGTAATTTCTTTTTCTTTATACACACAAAATTTATCATTCATATACAAAGATAATATTACTAGTTACAACTTATTATATAGTCAACATATTAAATCATTTCTTTATTTATTTATACAACAAATAAATTTGTTTAATTCTATTTTTTATAAAAAAAAAAAACTTAAGTTTATCGATAATTTTATTTGTCCATAGTTTCTATTAATGTTTTTAGGTTGCATATTATAATGTTTAAAGAAAATAATATTTGGTTTCTATTTAACATGTATAACTAATTATGTTCGGAATTTTATTTTCTCTAGATAATCACCAAAATAACCATATGAAATACCTACATATTTACTTTCAACCAATTTTTAAGGCGATTCTCAACATGACCACTTTGTATGATTTCGAACTGAAATGCCCTCGTATGTATTTGTTGTAATCTTTACGTTTTAATTAATTTGTTTTAGATTTCATAGAACATCATTTTAAAACTAAACATTCAACGCAAAACATTTATTCAAATAAACATCAATTCAAAAACCTAAGATGTTTATATGTTACACATTCTTCATAATATTTGTGTGTAACGTTGACACTAATCACACTATGCCATAGAGAAATCAACGGTGGAACTTTGTATAGTCATAAGTTAACATTTCTAAAAACGACATACAAAATACCCCACACAACACATAGGTGTGGTACCCCGACAATACTAGTACGTATTTGAAGCTCTCATGTGACATCCATAAGTTAGGGCTAAAGTGTAACATCCCAAAAACCAGGTATATTTATTATCTCTTGAATTTTGGTCAAAAATGCCACATTTGGTTCCTTGAAGAAAAAGGCTCTCGGATTAGGTCGTACGCAGGGCATACATATGAGTACACGTAGCATACTCATGCAGTGTGCATGATCGTGAATGGCTAGCTAGTACGTTGGGTGTACGTGTGATACGCCGAGCGTACTAGCACGGACTCCAAACCCTAATTTCACGGGTTGCTCCCTACATAAAGAACAGTAAGTCCTCTTTTGGTCACCCTTATCAGCCTTCGAACCTTCTTTATACCCTAATCCCGAGTTTGAGTGTTTGTGTGAGCCTTGCAAGTTCATTTGGGTGTTTTTGGTGCATTTAGTTGAAGAAGGAAGCTTGAGAAAAAGAAGTGGGTGTTAGCAAGCTTGTAGATCCAGAAAGCTCCCCTCCTTGTGCAACATTTTCAGCTATAAAGTTTGTACCTTGACAAGTCTTTCATATGATCTCCGTGTTTGAAGTTTTAAGAGTTTTGTACCCAAAGATTGGACCTTTATGAGTTTAGGGCACTCCAGGGGTTTGTAGCTATCCTTTCATGTATTATGGGACTTGTGGATTCATAAAAAATGTAGCTTGATCACTTCTTTTGGTTCATGCATGAGCAAAATAGCTTAGAATGTGTTGGGAGTTTATGAATGTTTCTTTGGGACTTTTCTAGCCATGCAAAGGCTTAAAGTTGATACCTTTATGATTTTAGACGTATTAGAATGGTTAGATCTATGTTTGGGAGTAATTGTCTTAAGGGTTTAAGATACAAGTTGGTAGAAATGGGAACAGACGAAGTACGTTGGGTGTACTCCTGGCTACGCCTTGCATAGCCGGTCCCAACCTCGTCATTTCACTGATTCGAGTAGTACGCCCCCGTATAGGTTTTGCTACGCTCAGCGTACTCGGTGAACGTTGACTTTTGTTAACTTTGACCCTCGGTCGAGATTTAGGGTTTTTAGACCATGAGAAGGGCAATCATTTTGCCCTTAGAAGGTTTAGTAGTGATATTTGGACTCGCGAGTGAGTTTTTGGACCTTAAGTATTAATTAAGATTAATTATTTTGTTGACTAGGCGGATTCTAGATCCGGCAGTTCGGTGCTAGGTTTCGTGTCGTCAGTATCAGGTGAGTCTCTGTCACACCCCCGGACCAGACGGCGGAAACGTCCGGAGGCGGGTGACTTCATTATGCAGTATCGTAACAATTGAATATACATGAAACCGAGCAATCCAAACATCATACATTGAGATAACAAACTTACATTGTTTACATATTGTATTTGTTCTTCGAGTTACACAAAAGATACATAAGTAGAAAACTTCAAACTACAGCTAAATGATATTGCATCAGCGTCCCTTGTTACCTGCTTACTAGATCCCTGTGAATACAAGTCGTTTTGAAAAGTGTCAACTAAAAAGTTGGTGAGTTCATAAGAATTTTTGTACAAAATCGTTTACACTTGTTTAGAATCATTCTCATTGTACTTTCAGAAAATCTGATATTTTCTATGAAATCGTTTGAAGTCTTGCCTTGAAAATCATGGATATATGTGTGTATGTCATTACTTTTGTTCATACTTATAAGGAGTGATTTTTGAAAAGTAGTGTGATTTGTAAAAGCGAGTTGTGTACGACAGTAGTTCTTTTGAATAGTAATAGTCAACCGTTTCAAGAAAAATAAAATCCCTTATTTTCAAAAGGAAATATGGTTGAAAATCTTGTTCCTCTTATTGAGTAAAATTGAGTGTGCGTTCTAGTTTATCGTTATCGAAATCGTAAAAAAATCGTTTTCTCCAGAAAATCCTATATTTTCTGCTATAAAATATTCGCGCGTTTTAGTTTATCGTTAACGAAATCGTAGAAAATCGTTTTCTCCAGAAAATTCAATATTTTCTGCTATAAAATATTCGTAAGTTCTAGTTTATCGTTATCGAAATCATAGAAAATCGTTTTCCATACGCTTTTTAATTTGTATAACAGCAATATTTCGACTCTATACTCGTTAGAAGAAAGAATCATCATGACAACTGTGGACATTCTACACAATGAAGAAGAACAATCAACACAACAAATGCGGACCATCACTTATCACGTATAGGACAGTCAACACAACGTGCCAAAATTTATTTATGAGGTTTTCCTTACATAAATTTCTGGTTATAAAACATATTCTAGTGAGTCGTTATAACCATACTAATCTGACGAAGTGCCTGTTTTGGCATTTCTCATGCGCCCTTGGTTTGGAAAAAACATTTGTCACCCTAAAGTCCTAGCTGTAGCGAATAGCGAAGGTGCGGGGTGTCAACCCTGTATAAATCTATACACAAATTCCCGTTCTCCCTCCAGGAGACTCTAGCTATAACTCCCTACAGGACTTAGACGTACACTAATATTTTCATATTTAGGTACTTTTGAGACTTGTCTGACTAGAATGTTAACAACCTTTTGAGCAATCGTTAGAGATCCATTATTTGTTAGATAAATAATGAAATTCATACTCTTTGAATAGAAATATCGTTCTCGTTCCATATTGTTGGTATCCTGGTATATAGGATGGTACTACGTTAGTGATCGGTTAGGTCGGTATCCTGGTTAGGATGTTGCTATGATATGTGATCTGCTAGATCGGTTTGATTAGATGTGAATTGTTATATGATTATATGTTTATGTGCACATGGTTGTTTGGACTGAGGTTGGGTTGAGGCGAGTCCTGCTTTGTGCTGTAGGCCAACATACCCAGGGCGGACCGGTTAGACCGAAGGCCCGATGAGCGGTCCGGATAGGCTGAAGGCCCCAAGAGGGCGGACCAGACGTGCCGAGGCTCGGAGAGTGGACCAGACAGACTGAAGGCCTAGTGCGGGCGGACCAGTCATACTGTAGACTCGGAGAGTGGACCAGGTGGACTGAAGGCCCGGTGCGGGCGGACCAGTCACACTGCAGACTTGGAGAGAGAGTGGACCGGGTGGACTGAAGGCTTGGTGCAGGCGGACCAGTCACACTATAGAATCGATATGCATGGTTGTTCTGTTTATGATACGATATGATATGTGTGTGGCATTGTGGTTGGTATTTTGGGGGTAACTCACTAAGCTTTCGGGCTTACAGTTTCAGTGTATTGTTTCAGGTACTTCAGGAGACCGTGGCAAGGCGAAGGCGTAATCGTACCACTCCTCAGTTTTATGTTGATGTCTTGGGATACTCTGATAATGAATAAAATGAAACCCTTTTTGTAATAACTTAATGAATATGGGTTGCTTTTGAAAAGTTTAAATTGGTTGTAAATTTTTGGATGTTACACAAAATTATATTATTGAACTATGAAAACACCACAAAATATTGCAACCCAAGGGATGACACAAAAGGTGGTGGAATGGTGGGCTACGGTTGAAAGGGATGCTCTGGTGGGAGTTCTAGGTCGAGAAAGAAAGAAATGGAGAGGGAGAAGTGAAGGCTGGTGAATTGTGAGGAAATAGGAAGCCAAGGGCTTCCTTTATATCCTAAGTGAGCTCTCACATGCCCATGCATGCCATGCTTTGTTAGAAAGTCAAACACTCAATGTAGCCATACTTTGTCCTTTGGAAGAAGAGTATACACAAGATGGTAAGGTGGAAGAATAAAGGGGGAAGACTACTCACATGGGTAGGGGGTGCCCATGGCTGATTTTTATCACTTCTTGCAAGGATGGTGAACCATTATGATGTCACACATAGCAAAAGGTCCTAAAAATTCTTCTAGATTTGCATGCCAAAATCCCGACACCTAATATTTTTTTTTTTTTCTGAAAGTGGCTTATGATAGAGTAGAGTTCAAGGATTCCAAAAATCAGAACGGATTAATTTTTCGAGTTGTAGAGCTCTGGGAAATCGCGTTTAAATGACCCTAAATGCTCTATTTTTTTACTTTTGCAAATATTTTCGCTAAAAATATTTCGAGTATGAAATTAAATATTAAACCATAGCCTAAGTCCAAAAACGCTCTCAGAATTTCCATCTGAGGTGTGTAAGTGCCTCAAGGGATAGAAACGGTTTTAGCAGTTTAAAGAAAATTAGTGCAATATTGGTTTGGTTTCGTATAACGGTCGTATCTTATGTATACGAACTCCGTTTTGGACATTCTTTATATTTTCAAAAACAGATGAACATGTACTACGAGACTAGAGTGTTTGCTTCGCTCACAACTGCTTAATACGAAATTTTAGTTTTTCAAACCTATTAACTAGGGTTGCAGTTTGAGCTATTTGATTCGTTTGTGATTTTCCACATTTGGAAGTAACATACCATACGGTATCTTATAATAGTTGTAATGACACTATATATTATTCAAAATATGCATTAAAGCTCAATAGGTCAGATTACAAAGAGGTTCACGGTGAACTGACTGTCTACAGTTTTACACCTAAATTTCGGATGTCATACTAAGATTGATACATTACATAATTCTATTGATATGATTGAATCTATTAAACAAATAACCCACAATTTCCTCCATCCTTGGTTCAAAGCACTTGTCTCGGAAGCGAGTTTCCGAAACCTATTTCTAGTCCCCCTAAAGGAACTTTAAAATTTGACATTTATGGGAGACATTTTGAACCATACTTATTTGGATACTGGATACTGCTATCTTTCCATTGTCGTCCCTTCAAGAGACTTCAGACAAATATCAATCACTAATTTCTGAGTTCAAACCAATCACTATTACATGTCATGATTCCATACAACTTCCACCTTTGACATCCATGGACCTGAATTAGTCTTCAAAAATTTCACATGGCACTGGGGGTAATAGAGTTTATCTTCGTCTAATTCGTCTGTTCCACACTTTAGAGTTGTCTCAACAGGGCCGGTTCGCTGATTTTGAGTGTCATGTGCCAAAATTAAAAGATGGGCCCTATATATATATATATATATATATATATATATATATATATATATATATATATATGATGAGGATGAAGTTGAAAAACAAAAGAAATCAGATTAATTGAAAATTTTGTCAATTGAGGCGAGTGAGGGCAATTAGAAAAAAAAATAAAGAAAACAATTACAACATAAACGTGGAATCAAAAAAATAAAAAAACTAACTAATAAAGAAAAAATGGGAATGAAAATAAAAAAAACTAATTAATAAAAGGGTGGGGTAAGAAAAAAAATTGATTAATAAAAAACAGGATTGAAGGTAGGGGCAAGGTTGTCAAGATCGGGATCCTACCTAGGATCGATTTTGGGTTTGCAAGATCGAGATCGTAAGATCGGGATCGAGATCCTAAGATCTCATAAAATAGAATATAATTTTAATTTATAATGTTTAATCATGAAAACTATTTCAAACATTTAGTTTTTCGTTTAAAAGTTATAAAAACTTCAAAATATTAGTCATAAGTCACAATAAAAAATGATAAATTGTAGATTGCTAAAGGATAAAAGACATAAAGTGGTTAAAAAAATTTCATTTGCAAAAAAAAAAAAAAAAATCAAAGGAAGGTAGGATCGGATCGGATCTCGATCCTACGATCCTACCTACGATCTTACGATCTTACCTACGATCCTACCCCAAATACGATCTTTTTACGATCCGGATCGTTTTTCATACCTAGGATCTCCTACGATCAAGATCGCGATTTTGACAACTATGGGTAGGGGTAACAATAATTATACCTTGCCCATGTAAAAGGAAACTATAACTCTTTATGAAGATTTACACGTAAAAATTATGTATTATTAAACAACTATTATTATTAAAAAACAAAACCTTGCAGCGGCCAAGGATCGAACATAGGCCCAACTTAAAATGTGGGAATAGACCCAACGCCGTTTACAAGTTGAATGAGAACCTGTTTTCATTTTTTTTTATTTTATTATTATTATTATTATTATTTTTTTTTGCATAATGCAATATATATTAACATGTTTACTATATAAGTTGGCTAAAGCTTAGGTCCTCTCTCGGGCCCACTTTTTTTTCGGGGCCCTATGCGGGTGCACACTTTGCACACCCTCAAGGTCAGGCATGTGTCTCAAAGTCCACATTAGCTCGGATTAAGTCATGTTTCAACAATCCATTTGTAGGAAAATATTCTAAGTCATCATCTGACTCTAGGAAGAAACCCTGGTTAAACAAGAAGGATATTGTCCATATGAAGATTCAGGCTAAGAAGGCTCTTGAAAAAGAAACTATCTCTAAACAAAGCTTTAGGTTCCTTGAGAAATCAGATAAGAAAGTGTCACGAAAAGTAGTTATTTCAGCTATTAGGAACCACAATTCATTCATGTCAGTTAAAATACTTAAGAGACCATCTATTCCTGTTAGCTCGGATATTCCTACTTCTACAAAGAAGCATTCTGCAAATCTACTATAATAAATGAAGGTTTTTTTGCCACATGTCCTATTCTCTTTCATTTGGACACATGGCAATTTCTAGAATTGTTTAATTTTCTATTTTCCACTTGTCATTTTATTGTATTTTTCATTTTATTAAATTAAAATTCCATATTTAATATGTAAGGTAATATATATGTAAAGTATTTATTAGAAATAGTTTATATATGTAATGTATTCAATACATTAAAGTCTTATTGATTTTAATAATTTATATTTTTTCTCATTTTTCTTATAAATTCAAACTTTTTCAAATTGTTAGAATTTCATATTTAATTTTTTTTAATTAAACCCATGTAATACATGGGTCTCACACCTAGTCCTCTTTAATAAATGAAGGTTTTTTTTGCCACATTTCATCTTCTCCTTCATTTTGACACATGTCATTTTGTGAGAATTTTAGAAAATTTATTTTCCACTTGTCATTTTTTAAGGATTTTCATTTTCTTAAAATAAAATTCCATAAAATTGTAATGGGTTCTATAAGGAAATTTTTAAAAATTACATTCTGTTATGTAAAGTATTACATTATAAAGTATTTCATATTTATATATTGATATTAAATTTTTATTTTGAATAAACCCGTGTAATACATGGGTCTTACATCTAATATGTTAATACTGAGTCATCACCAAAGAATAGTAACTCTCTTCGGAAAGTCCCACCTCGAATGGAAAAAAATTTAAGCAAAAACAATCTCCAAATGTGCCTACAAGAGATGTGAATAAAGGAAAAGATACTCATAACATTTAAGTTCGGAACCCCTCAAAAGGACCAAATCTGAAATGTGAATGGAAGGCTAGGGAATGGAAATTCAACCAAACAATCTGCCATTCTGCATACTCAAAATCATAAACGACCTGGTACAATATCATGCCATTCTTACAGCTTTGTTTTTGTGCCATGATTATGCTGCTTAATAGTGTTTCTTTTCTCATGAATTCTGCAAACGAATTTTGTTTCTAATGAAATTGTCACTCTTCTAATGATAAGAACATTTCTATGTACCCTTTGAATATGGAGCAGAATTTTATACAGGATGATGTTCCCCATTAACTTTACTTAAAATGAGCACATACAAGGTTTTCAATCTTTTGAGTGAAAGGACAGAAGATGTCTATCAATAGAGTTAACCGAAGCATTTTACACTTTTTTCTTATTGGAATCTTGTGTTGACTAATCTTAAAAGTTCATACTTTGTTAGAATTTGATATTTTTAATCCTTGTAGTTTCTCAAAGTTTGTTGCCATTAATTACACATTGATGTTTGACTTGGACTGCTGCAATATAGAATGTTGTTGCTTTTTCTGAAGTTGTCAAAGTTTGATGTCATTTATGGAGGTTTGGTGTTTGGGTGCCTCCTGCTTCTAACTCATATATTGAAGTAAACCTCATATTGAAGTAAAGGAGCAAAGCACAAAAGTTAGTGGGCTGAATTTTGACCTTCAATGTCAAATATGTTGTTTTTTAACTTTGAAATCCTTAGCAAATACTACAAGAACTAATGAAACAGGAAGGTGAGATATTATAGACACGTTTCAGACAAGGTAACCACTTGTCAAACAGATTCAAGTACTCCTGGAAACCATAAACAGTCCTTGAATCCTTTGTATGTTGCTACAACCTAGTAGTTCAAACTTCAAACTTGAAAGCATGTGAATCTTATTGTTCATGATTAACAACAATTGCAATAAATAGCAAACTACTTACATTTATTTGTTTACCACCAATAATGATTAACATAAACCATCAATAATGATTAACATTCTCAACAAACAACTATTTTTCTCTGGTCCTCTTGTTCCAAGTTCATCGTATGGAATCTGCAAGATCACTTTCACTACATACACTAACAAAACTAACCCATGAATGTACATATGAACATAACTTTCCATGCAGATCAATCGTAAAAGCAAACAAGTTTTGTACCATAATTCAAGATGTTAACAACTTTGAGAAGCAGTGAAGTATGTAAAACTCATGGAAGTGTTGTGTAGGCTAAAAATCAATGGAGAAATAGGTACTTTTAAATTTTTAAACTTTTCTAAAAGGGAAGTATTGTAATTTCATGAAAAGTGTTGTAGTATTTAAACATCTTATACTTTTTTTTTGCTTGTTGATCAACTCATCAAGTTCAGGGAGAGCAAGGAACACGCATGAAAGAAAACAAAGAGTCAATTTTGATGAGTTGATAGGATGCTCGATATGTTGTATTTCTTTCGGATAAATACTCTGCAACATGAAAATGCAATAAATATAATATGTGTGTGATAAAAGTTGGAGGGCAAAGTAGACATTTACCTGTCACTGGTTTTTGATAGTCATGTACTCTGAAGTTAACTAAGACAACATACTGCCTCTCCTCTCTGTGTATGTTGAATAATATGAATAAGATCCCATGAAAAATGCCCAAACCTAGAATTACATGTCATTAATAGATTTAGTTAAAACTAGCCAAAAGGGTAAATTAGTAAATAGTACCAAAATATAAAAGCTTCTTTTTCGCAAGTGTTCCACTCCCTCATCGAATATTCTCTTTTTTAATGCATCTAGATCCGTGACTCGGTCTTCATAATCCAAAAACTTGACCTCTGAATAACAAAAATAACATTACTTGAATTATTTTTCTATTAGTTTTTATGAGAATACAAATGGGCAACATGCTTATTTTGTTTACAATGAATATAGACAATGCACTATTTTTTTTTACCAAAAAGAGCAACGTACTTACATTTCTTTATCCATAATAGCAGCATACTTATATACTTTTATCCATAAATAGCAACATATTGTTATTTCCCTACTAAAATGAGCAAAATGTACTTTAATTGTTACATATTGCTAATTATTGGTAAAGAGATCCAAGTATGTTGCCAATTTTTATAAGTTTAACATCTAGGTGATGACCCAGGTACCAAACATGTTATGAAAACTATGAAATAAGTAGCAAAATTTCAAAAAGATTCCCTTTTCGACCTAAACCACCACCAACCTGACAATGACAATAACACTTTAAGAAAATACAAGACAGAGGATCAATATTTAAAAAATCAGCTACACTCATGGGCCAAAATTTAAATATTACTAAAAAAAGATAGATAAATCATTCTTATATTGTTATTTAAATACTGTTACAAAATCATTGATATTCAGTAATGAAAAATATCCTTTAAGTACTAATAGTAGAATAAAATTATGTATTAAAGTATTAACATTTGATCCAATAATGAGATGAAATCCATAATTTCTTAACATAATTGGTTTGGCTAAAATAAATAGTAACAACAATAAGTTGCTTGTTCGAGCATCACAGCTGAATGAAGAGGCTCTTGCATAAAAAAAAAAAAAATTGAAGTTTTTATAACAGTATTCTTATGTATAATATTTTTATTCACAAAAGGGAATTGATTATTACCTCATCAGAGATACAAAAGTAAACACCAGCACCCTCTTAACATTGTATTAAGTGTGTGTTAATAAGTTAGATTTTGATTGTATAATGTCATAAGGAAAAGTATCATGTTATATTTAAAAGTACAATCTTAAAAGTAAATAAGTGAAAGATCTATCCAATTATTGCACAGTTAGCTTTTTTCTTATTAGAAGATTCTTGCTTATTAGGATATTACACAAATAAAAGAAAATAAGTTGTTGTTTATTGCATTTAGCACTAAATATAACTTACACTTTAAGAAAATCCATGACATCAGGAGACAAGGGTGATGGTTGTTACTTTTCCCTAAAAAGCATGAAAGATTAACTCAAATCAAAGAAACTCATGTTATTGGGGACGTTTAACTCTGTTAATGTGATAACAAGACATAGTAGATTTTCGAAAATTAAAATGTTTCTAAACACCATGATCACGGATGTTTATTTTCTTAAAAAGCATGCAACTGAAACACGAATTGGAAAATGGAATGAAAACAGTTTACAAAATGAGCAACAAAAACAGATGCAATTAGAAAAGAGTACTTACTTTTGTTAAATAATTCTTAGGCTGGATTTTGTGCTTAATTCCATCCTACGAATGCAACAAAAGTTTTGCATTAGCTTTGATTGATGACTACAAACCACAATTTCCAACACATGTTTACTTCCCACATCAAACCTCCAAGAAAAGTATACTACCTGCGTCCAAAGAGGGTAATAATGTAATTTTAACCAATTCAGTGTATAATATCAAAACTTTGATATGCTTCTTGAACATGGAAATGGAAGAGATGTAGAAGACATTGGCAAAATGGTCATTTTCATAAACTGAACATATGGGCTGTTAAAGTTGAGACCTAGAGACCAAACGCATTATCACAACATGAAACAAGTACCATATTTTCAAAATGATTCTATTTTTAAGGATTTAGGGTTTACTTTTGCTCCTTCAGCATATATGAATGACGATAGTTTTCAAGGAAAGAGTGAGACTTTGTTGAAAATTCAGCATGCTCCTTGAAAATGGAAATGAAAGAGATGAAGATGACAGGGACATAATAGTCATTTTCAGAAAATTAACATCCTGGTGACGAACCAGGTACCAAAAGCATTATGAAACCATGTAAATAAAGATCAAAATTGAAAAAAAAAAAAAAAAAACAACCCTTTTAGACCTAAACCACCAACCGGACAATAAGAACATGTTGTTTTAACTGTAGCAAGAAACTCCGAGACTCCTCCACTATAGAAGTAAAGAGGAGGGAATGCTAGACCTGAAATTAGTAGATCACATTTAAAAATTCATAAATATATTTTATAAGGTATCGACGTCTATTATGTCAAAAAGAAGTATTATCTTACTACAATAATAAACAATCTAATAGAACATACATACATTACAAAAAAACTAAAATAATACTTCAGAGGAATAGGTCATTTCCATAAATAGTGAAGAGTCTTGTTTGATCCTCTCTGTGGCATATTGAGTTGGATGAATTGTACAATGTCTTAATAGAAAAACACTTGAAAGTAAAGGAAAAATAGTTGTGGAAAAAATTGAACTACAATGTTATAATTGGCAACATGTTTGATTTATCTAAGTATAGTGACTTGATAGGAAAAATAATAAAATTAAATTGTCTTAATAGAAGATTTTAGACCTTAGCATCTAAATAGCATTCAATTACAATATACAAAGTCATGAGGAAACATGGAAAGGATTTTTTTTATTATTATTATTATCATATTAGACATCTTGCATGTATATTAAGTAATCAGCAAAGTAGATCGAATTTGGTTTCTTACCTTGGCATCATATATGGTCATTATGCTTTTTTTTTTCTAGATTTCTATATACTCTTCTTGACTGCTCCATTTATCCTATCAAATAACCACATATTAGTAATTGAAATACATAAATTAAGATTCACTTACAATCTTCAGAAATTCATATAACATGGGGAAGAATCTACGTGTTGATAAGTGTGGCAGATTAGATTAGATGACCCTAATAAAAACCATACAAATACAAAGCGATTTCACTGCTTACAGAGGTAAACTTTTTCGAAAAATTAAAATTGAAAATACAATGCTATAAATGGGTAGACTATTCAAAGTGTAATGTCACAGTAAGAAAAAAAAATTGTTAGTACAATGCTATTATTGGGTAGAATTTTCAAAGCATAATGCCCTAACAAAGAAAAAAACAATGCTATAGTTGGGTAGACATCTAAATAAAGATGAAAGTCCTAATAAGAAAATGGCAGTATGCTATAAATAAATAGGTAAATTTTCCAAAGTATCATGTAATAATAAGAAAAAGTTGCAAGTACAATAGTGTAATAGAAAGAAATGAAACCAGGAAGGATGCTATAAAATACAAATAAATGAAATAAACAATTGGTGTCCACTTGTATAACATATTATAGCAACATCATCAAAGGGTGATGATTGTTATTTCCCCAAAGCGCACCGATTCATATGGCAAATAAATCGGTAATCAAAGAATGGGTAAAAATCATGAAAGATTAAAAACTCAAATCAAAGAAACTCATGTTATTGGAGATACATGTTTAAGAAAATGATACAACCTTTAACCCACAGAAGGAATCTCTAACAAAAAGCTCATCAGCAATTGAAATGTCAAAGTGATTGATTAGCAACTAATATCACAAATTTAAGCGTTTGAAAAATAAGGCTTTGTGCAGAAGAGTGATTAAGATTAAGATTGGGCATCAACTTCAGTTTAATACATTTGCAGCATAAAGAAAGACGATTTGTGTCAAGGTTTTATATTCAGTTTTAGTGAAGAAAGCCTAACTAATATAGTGGAACTTAGACATGTAGAAAGTAGATACCTGCACAATAAGGTGCCAACCAATGTGAGGATGATGAGGAAATCCAGTGAATAGCTTCAAAGGATAATCTGTCATCAAAAGAGAAATATGTCAAGGTTTCATATTCAAGCATTGTAATGTTTGATGATGTACCCAACAAGTAAACACTCCACTTTCATGTCTTCAATTTCTTTGGAAGATCAACATTGTACCCGTGTTCTACCACTAACATAGCAACAAAATCAGTAACTAGGGTGTGAAATGTAGAGCAAAAGAAGAGGGTGTATTTACATTAAGAATGTGTATATGAATATGAAATCCAGAGTTGATAAAAAAAACATTACCATCAGTAATAACATTGTTCTAACTGCTCCTTTGTCACCTACTTGAAAAAAAAACATTTCTCAGAAAAAACTACCAAACAAGTCACTTAATAGGAAAGCATTGTAACACTTGATGAATGTTGTGAACATCTAAACAAATAAATTTATACCTCAACATTTGGTTGTCGAACATCTGATGCATACAACATTCTCAATTTGAACTTGTATAGCCTGTAGGGGCCAAGTCGTGTATAATTAATTAGTTTCTTGTCTACAAACTATGCATCTGTTAGATGGACCTCTTCTTTATAATCTAATAAAATTCAAAAGAGACCGATTTCAATGAAAAAGTCCAAACAATAAAGACAAAGTTTTTTTTAAATGAATTACAGCCAGAGTGGGGCAGAGAGTCCCCATTTAGGTCAAGAAGCTCTAAACATTCATGTGGGTTGATGCCCCCATTTGGGTTAAAAAAAAAAGGTACATGAATGCCATGATCAAACTTTCATTTATAGGAAGCCAAAATCAAAAAATCAAAATCCAAAATTTACAAAACATGGAAGAATCTGAACAAAACCTTAGAAACAGGGCAAAGCTTAAGAGAAATGACCATAACCAAAGCCACTTGTCCATTTTTTTTTGCATGATAAATGAAAAGGTTGCTATTACAACAATACTGTAATAAAAAGAAATGAAACTAGGGTGATATAAGACACAAATAAATGAAAGTAAGTTCCATGACATCAGGAGACAAGGGTGATGCACCTGAAACCATAAAAGCAAGTTTGTCTTTTATTTTGTTAAATACTAATCTGTCCCACATAGCATAGGAGATGCACTCTTGCCTGGAAGATATAATATATGCTTTAAAGTTGGGAAAGCTAAAAGGCTCCCTGGTGCTGATTTTTTTTTATAAATAGTTACCTTTAAATAATGCTTGCCTCCTCGCATTAAATGCAACATTAAACAATCTTTCTCTATGACCACCATATACTCTGTTACATAATCGTGGAACATAATAGGTCTCAAATCCACCATCATCTCATCCAACAATTTCAAGTTTATCTACAAGAATGAAAATACATTGCCCATTAAGTCAAAAAGAAACAAAAGTTTTGTGATGATGTGATTAAGTACAATAAGGAAATCATTATCATGAACTTAATTCAAACAGAAGATGAAATTTGATAAAATCCAACTAAGCCACCAATATCATCTGGTTGGACCTTTCATATATGTGTGAAAACATATGGCATTTGATGGCATTTCCATTCCCTGATGTCCTAATTCGCTAAATAAAAGCACATTTTTAAAATAACAAAAAAAATAAAAGAATCAACCAAATTACTAGGCGTACTCTGTTACATAATCCTGAAACACTACAGAATATATAGTAGGTCTCAATTATTCCATGTCATCCAACAATTTCTAGTTATCCTACACGAATGAAAATACAGTAATCAAATCATAAAGAAGCAGCAGTTTTGCCATGATGTGATTAAGTAAAAAAAAAACATTATCATGAACACTACAGAATAAAAAGCACCGATTCATATAGCAAATAAATCAGTAATCAAATAGCAGAAATGATAATTTGATTAAGATTCAAGCTAACCTTTCATATGACCCCAAAAATCAAATTTCAATCTCTAAAATCCTGCAGCAAGAAAATTACAAACATAAGTCCAAATATTTTTGTAGCAAAGACAATCAAAAAACTGTTTCAAATATGCAAATGCATCCAAGTGTATTTTAAAATAATTGGAAAGGAAACATAACTTAATTAAACAGAAACATACAACTTTATGCACAACTCTTCGTTAGAACCACAACACTGAGTTAAAAATACAAACAAATACATTATCTTTACCTAAGTGAAACTCTAAGTTATTTAGTATTTTAATTTGGCTTGTGATTATTTACTTCTCTCTACATAATTTAATCCAGTAACATTTTTACCCTCAAAAAAATCAACACCAAGTGTGAAACATATCAACTACTCATGTCTTATTTGAAAATGTTTTCCTATTAAATTAATTTCATTCAGAGTTTTTGCAAACCTCGAATGAATAAGTACCAAAACTGAAAAAAAAAAAGCTTCTGGGACCAAAAATCTAATAAAAAGATTGATAAATCATTCATATATATTGTTAGTTAATCATTGTTACAGAATCATTGACATTCGATAATGAAAAGTATCTATTAAGTAAAACAAAATTATTTATTAAGGTATTAAGATATGATCAGGCAACAAAAAATGTAATACATGATGGCATTTCTTGTACAGATCAGCAGACAGAGAGAATGAGATGAAATCCATATTTTCTTAACATAATTGGTTTGGATAAAATAGAAGGCAACAACAATAAGATGATTGTCCTGCAAAATATTGAAGTTTTTTAACAAAATTCTTGTATATAATATTTTTATTCACAAAAGAGAATTGATTATTACCTCATCAGAGATACAAAAATAAAAACCAACCTTTTTTTATTGACCACTTATTATTAAAATATTTCAACCCACCAAAGACCACATCCTGTGGCGTTTCCCTAAAAATAACTTATACTTTAATAAAATCCATGACATCAGGAGACAAGGGTGATGCACCTGTCCCACATAGCATAGGAGATGTATTCTTGCTTGAAAGATATAATATGTAGAGAAAAACAAGAGGGTTTACATTAAGAATAAGAATATGTATATGAATATGAAATCTAGAGTTGATAAAAAAACAACCATGAAACAACAAAAATGTGTGTTGATTTAGACAATTGTCTCTAAATTTGAAAAATTGAACAAACTAATATCAAAATCCTAACCTTCATGAGTGTTCTCCAAAATAAGGACCAAATATGAAAAAATCAGCTACACTCACTGAACAAAAATCTTATATTACTCTAAAAGGATTAATAATCATTCTATATTATTACGGAATCATTGATATTAGATAACGAAAGTTATGTATTAAGTAGTAATAGTAAAACAAAATTACCTATTAAAGTAGTAAGATATGATCTGGTAACAAAGATTGCAATACCTGATCGCATTTCTTGTACAGATCAGAGATGAAATCCATACTTTCTTGGCTAAAAGGAAACAAGATACTTAATAGGAAAGCATTATAACAGATAATGTGCTAATAAGAAATATCTAAAAGTATTATGCTATAATTGTGTAAATTTTCAAAAGTACAATGTCTTAATAAGAAAAAGTTAGAAGTACAATGTTGTAATATAAAGAAATGAAACTAGGATGCTATAAAACCCAAACAAATGAAAGTATGTTGATATTTATTGCATTTACCCCAAAAAATAACTTACACTTTAAGAAAATCCATGACATCAGAAGACAAGGATGAGGCATCTGAAAATCCATGACATCACTGCATTCAACACTGCAATAACCACACACCTAATAGAATGTGAATAAGCCTTGATGATTGAAAATAACAACAAATTCATCATACCCATCATATCATATACTCTGTTACATAATCGCGGAACACTTCAGAAGACAGGATTTAGTATCGCCATATCATCCACCAATTTCAAGTTGTCCTACATCAACGAAAAATAATGTGTAAAGTTTTTCCCCCATTAGGTCAAAAAAGAAACAACAGTCTTGTCATGATTTGATTAAAGTACAATAAAGAAATCATTATCATGAACTTAATTTGGAAAGAAAATAAAATTTGAGATTCTTACTCCTTGATAAAATCCAACTGAGCCACCACAGTATGCCAATATGATATGGTTGGACCTTTCATATATGTATACTGAAATAAGCATTAGAAATAATAGAGCAAAAAAATGGTGAAACAATTGTCATTTAAATAAAATCACACGTTTTAAATAAAAAAAAGACTTGACTAAATAGCAAATATCTTTTGTAAAGAATTACCAGGGTACTAAATAAGTGCTGAAGGCATTTTCCATGTAATATTCAACATCTTTTTTTTATTGATTCTACATGAAGTATGTTAATCCCAACATTTCCTGGAGATAGGGGTATTTCTGGAAATACACAAACAGGGTCATCGACTCATATCTTTTGTAATCAGTGGATAGAAGGCAGTAATTTGATAAAGCAAGTTCTCATAATCTCGTAACAGAAAGGCATAACCACCCAACACCCTTACTTGAGATTCAATGCAAAGCTAAGAAAGAACATAAAAAGCATCAAGTGTTTTTTAGTTTTAAGGGTAAAAACATACATGTTCACACTTTGATTCTCAGGGGATCTTCTTTACCTTTTCTCCACCATAACATAAGCTCTTTATTTGGTTTCTAAAACCTTTTCTTGTTGCAGAGTAATGAATGGAATATGTCAAAGGAATTGGTTTCTAAAACCTTTTCTTGTGTTGTTTTGTGTTTATTTTGCAAATCTATTAAAAGAATTGAAGTGAAACACCCTTTAGTGGTTCTTTTATAAAATAATATAATTCTATTTACTGAAGAAGATTTTATACTATATACACATCAAACATACATACTCCAAATTCATAAACATTAAACAAAAAAATATGACACTAATGGTGAAACAATTGGCATTTACTTACACATCTGTTGGATAGGATAGAACTTAATTTCAAGACTTCCACCAGCAACATTTGCAATCAGGTTTCCACGGGAAACTACTACAGCCTCCTTACCATGTAGGAAAAGGAATAAAGGTTAAGAAAAGATTCAACTTTGGTAGACTTGAAAAGAAAAAAAAACACAAGTGAATTAAGAAATAGAAACATTTGGTGTCCAGTACTTGTCTGACATGTTGTAGCAAAATCATCTGGTTTTAATGCACAAAAAAAAGGTGATGGTTGTTCCTTCACTAAAGCACCAACTCATATGCGAAAAAATCAGCAATCAAATGGCAGAAATCATGAAGGATTAACTCAAATTAAAGAAACTCATGTTTATTGGAGATAGATGCATAAGTCTGTTATAATGAATAACAAGACAGAGAATATTTTTGAAATTACAATATTCCAAACAAAAAGAAACAAAAGTAGGATGTTATAATAAACAAATCAACAAAACTATGTTGCTATTTCTCACATTAACCCAAAAAATATATGATTGAAATCAAAACACAATCAACTTTCTTGAGAAATCTGATTGTCATACATCGAACCATGATCATGGAAGTTTGTTTTCTTAAAAAGCATGCTACTGAAACACTAGATGGAAAATGGATTAAAAATATTTTACAAAATGACCAACAAAAATGGATGCAAAAGACATAAAACATGAGAATAACTGGAATGCAGATGCAATGACACTACCTGTGCATTGTTAGCCTCTTCTATTAATGAAACGAGATAACATAACAGGGGTTGTCTTCAATGTCTTGAGCTGCACATCCATAACCTTTTTATTTTTCAAAGAGACTATTAAACAAGGAAAAGAGAGCACTTACATTGGTTAAATAAATCTTTGAGCTTAATTCCATCCTACATATATGCAACAAAATTATTGCATTGGCTTTGATTGATGACTAGAAGCCACAATTTCCATCATACCACCTGTGTCAGAATCATTGATATTCGATAATGAAGTTTATCCATTAATAGTAAAACAAAATTATCTATAGAAGTATTAATATATGATCCAGTAACAAAAATTGCCACCACAAAGAATGAGATGAAATCCATAGCAACAAAATCAGTAACTATGTTGTGAAATGTAGAGCAAAAGAAGAGGGTTTACAAAAATTACCACAAAGAATGAGATGAAATCCATACTTTCTTAGCATAATTGGTTTGGCAGAAATAAAAGGTAATAATAAGATGCTTGTTCAAGAATATTACCGCTGAATGAAGAGGTTCCTGCAATAAAAATTGAAGTTTTTTAGCAATATTCTCATGTATAATATTTTTATTCACAAAAGAGAATTGATTATTACCTCATCAGAGATATGAAAGTACACACCAGCACCCTCTTCCCTGATGTCCCAATTCGATAAATATAAGCACACCTTTTTAAATAGATAAAAGAATTGACTGAATAACAAATATCTTGTGTAAAAAACTACCAGGCAAACTAAACAAGTGTTGAAGGCGTTTTCCATAAATTTATACTCTGTTACATAATCTTGGAACACCGACATGATACAATAGGTCTCAGTTATGCCATGTCATCCAACAAATTCATCACAGTGTAAAGTTTTGTTCCCCATTAAGTCAAATAGAAACAGCAGTTTTGCCATGATGTGATCAATTACAATAAAGTTATCATTATCATGAACTTAATTTGGAAACAACATAAACTTGAGTTTCTTACTCCAACTGACCCACCATAGTTTGCCAATATGATCTGGTTGGAATTTTCATAATTTGTTGGTGTGCCAAAGGAAGATAAGATTTATGTAACTGAAATAAAGCATGGGGAACAAATTAATGGTGACACAATTGGCATTTACTTACACATCTGATGGATGGAACTTAATTAATGTGACTCAACAAAAGGCTTTGAAGTTACCTGAGCAATAAGTTCAGAAAATCATACACTTAACCTTTAACCCCACCCAGTTGTTGATGGAAGAGATGGGATCAAGCTCATCTAGCCCTTCAACCACCTATAATATTATATTATATTATCAGTCAATATGAGTTCTTGAAGGTTGTAGCTTCATTTCAATAAAGAATCTTAAAGAAATGAACCAAATGATTATTAACTATCAAAACAACAGAAGTTATCAATTAAGTGAGTTCATAACAAATGAAGAACAGGATAGATATAGTGATTCGAGATGCTATGGTCTCACAAAAGAAGAAGAAACTTCTAAAATATTCTGCCTGCCTTTCTAACAAACGCCCTCCCATAATATATAACCTAAAATGACAGAGGATCTGCCTTAATTCCCAAAATGCCCCTGCTGTCCCGCTAACTTTGTAGTTCCCTCGTGGTTGTCTGTGGTCCCCTCTCCCATTGGAATCTTCTGTCTCTGATAGGTGAATTGCAAGGGTGGATGCACAATAGTTATCTGTCACAAAAAGATCAGCAACTGAAATGTCAAAGTGATTGATTAGCAACTAATAAAAAATTTAACCATTTGAAATATTAACTGTGGAAATGGCAATGTCTGTGTGGCACACAAAATATGGCTTCTACAGAAAGAGCATTTCTGTATGCATGAATGGCATGTTTATCCTATACAAAAAGACACAACTTTTCAGAAGAATATAGACCACAAAAACTTAGAGAGCAGAGTAAAATATACATTTGGTCCCTGATTGTATACCTAATTTATGAATTTATTTGAGGTTCTTGTAACATTTCTGGTCCCTGTTCCAAGTAATATGGCTATTTTTTGCAGATTTGGTCCCAAAATTATTGTCATTTTACTAGAAACAAAGATCAAAAAAGTTATAAACCTCAAAAAAGAACCAAAATTAAAGAAAATCAGCTACATTCAGCGACTAAAATTTAAAAAATACTTAAAAAAAGATAGATAAATCATTTATATACTGTATTTAATTATTATTGTTACAAAATCATTGATATTAAATAATGAAAATTATCAATTAAAATATTAATATATGATCAAGTAACAAAAATTGCCACCAGAAAAAACGAGATGAAATCCAAACCTTTTCTAAGATGATTGGTTTGGTTGAAAGAAATTGTAACAATAAGATGTTTGTTCAAGCATATCACAGCTGAATGCAGAGGTTCCTGCAAAAAAATGATTTTCTTTTTGAACAATATTCTCATATATAATATTTTTAATCACAAAAGAGATTTGATTGTTACCTCATCAGTTATACAAAGGTAACTACTGACATCCTCTTATTATTGACCACTTGTTTTTAATATTTCAACCCACAAAAGACCACACCATGTGGCACTTCCCTTCCCTGATGTCCTAATTCACTAAATAAAAGCACATTTTAAAAAAAATAAAAAATAAAAGAATCAACCAAATAACAAGAATCTTTTGTATCGAATTACTAGGCAGACTCTTTTACATAATGCTAAAACACTACAGAATATAGTAGGTCTCAGTTATGCCATGTCATCCAACAACTTCAAGTTATCCTACACAAATGAAAATACAGTAATCAAGTCATAAAGAAACAGCAGTTTTGCCATGATGTGATTAAGTACAATAGAGAAATCATTATCATGAACACTACACAATAAAAAGCACCAATTCATATATCAAATAAATCAGTAATCAAAGAGCAGAAATGATAGTTTGGTTAAGATTCAAGCTAACCTTCCTTATGACCCCAAACATCAAATTTCAATCTCTAAAATCCTGCAGTAAGAAAATTACAAACATAAATCCAGATATTTTTGTAGCAAAGACAATCAAAAAACTGTTTCGAATATGCAAATGCATCCGAGTGTATGTTAAAATAATTGGAAAGGAAACATAACTTAATAAAACAGAAACATAAAACTTTATGCACAACTTTTAGTTACAACCACAGTACACTTCTATTTCTAATTGAGTTACAAATAGAAACAAATACATTACCTTTCCCTAAGTGAATCTATAATCACCCAATAAGTTATTTAGTATTTTAATTTGGCTTGTGATTATTTACTTCTTTCTACATAACTTAATCCAGTAAGTAAAACAACTCTTTAACTTAATTCAGACATTTCATCAAACACCTAAACTGCACAGAAAAACAATCTACAATTAAACTATACTTTTTTGAATTTCAAAACTATTTAATTTACCGACATCGCCACTTCCTTGACGAATCATCTTCGTTTGATGGATGCTTTCATGCCTTGGATTCAATTTGACGACAAAAGTTCAAAAACCCAACAAAAAAAATAGATGGAGGAGAAAGAGAAAGAAACGCATAGAGAAAAAAGATTTGTACTCTTTTTCTTGATCGATGATGACCTTGAACCAAACCGACCGATGAATCCAGTAATGAAGAAAAGAGACCTGAATAATCTTAGCCTATTGAAAATACCTAACAAAAACAAAAACAAAATCAATAATACAAAAAAAGAATCATGAACGTTGCCTAAGAGACGAAGAGGGAAACGCAGAGGATTCTTGAACGCGGTAAAATGAAAGAAAGTGGAAGCGGTAGTGTCGCTAGAAGAAAAAGAGGAGAAGGTGGTGCCTCCAAATAAAACCCTCATCTTCTTCGTCTTATTCAAAGAAACATGTCTCCGGTGGTGTTTGGAGAACAGCCGGATGAGGGAAGAAGGTATATATTAAGCGCCAATTTCGACTTCCGAATTCCAACGGTTCTTTTTTATGAAAGTAAAATCTTCCTAAATTACGATACTAACAAACAAAACTTTTCCATTTATCTTAAACCACATAACCCCTCCCTTAACTTTTGACTCTTACCATTTTAAACTATAAAATTTTACTTTATTGCAAAATTGGTACGATACTCTCTCATTTTACATTTTAACCCAATTTCTTTTCTTATCTAATTTGGTCCAAACTTCTTTTAGTAAACTTCCAAATATTTTTTACATCTTTCTTTTTATATATATTTCTTAAAACTTAGCTTTTTTAGTTATTTTGTTGCAACTATTCTTTAACCAAAGGCGTCAATATCCATATCAGGATTTGACTCATTTCGATCGAGCGGCAACCGCTGCTACGGTATGGTCCAGAATTGAAACTAGCTAACATAGGGCAAGGGTCCTGATGGGCAAGTATAGATAGAAGAAGCGGCTCCTCTCACTGCCTCGTATAAGGTTCTGGGCCTCGTATTTCAAATAATGACTATTACTAAGGGAAAGCAACTCCAAATATTAAAGGTACAAGTATTGAAAGAAATCTTGTTTACAATGAGTTCTCAATCGCAACTATTCTTTCATTGAAAAAGATTAGTTATTTTTACTTAAAAAGAAGATTTGTTTTGTATGTATGTTTCTAATATTTCTTTATTATTTTACAAAAATGAAGTATTTTTTATAATTTTTTAATATTTCTTTTATCAAATCGTTTTTATAAAAATAGTTTTTTTTAATGTTGTTTTTTACAAAGATTTAGATCTTCTTTTTGATTCATGTATTTTAAGATTTTCCCTGTATTTACAAATTCATTTTTTAGAATCAATTTCTATTTTTTTACATATTCATTTTAATGCATTTGTAGTTGTACAAACATAATAAAGTTCTATTTTCTAACATACATATTTTTTTTAAAAGTGCATCTTAAGGAATGCACTTTTATGCTATAACTAAATATAACTCATCCTATACCGAAATTATAATTATGTCTTGTTTATTGCACATGTTATATTTTTTGCGACGGCACCATGCAATTTCCTTTGTTTTACAATTTTGGACCAATTTTTTTTTTCAAAATTTGTCCAAACCTTATTTTTTACAAATTTTCCCAACTTTTTTCTTTCAATTAACATACAACAAAAGAATTTAACATTTGACAAAATTTTAGACATGTTTGATAGTAATGAATAGTTTCAAATTAACTTTTTCTGGTTATACACACATAAAATTTATCATGCAATACAGACAGAGATATTATTACTAGTTACAACTTATTATACAATCAACATATTAGATCGTTTTTTATTTATTTATAAAACAAATAAGTTTGTTTAATTCTATTTTTTTATGAAAAAACTTAAATTTATCAATAATTTTATTTATCCATCATTTCTATTAATGTTTTAGGTTGCATATTATAATGTTTAAATAAACTCATATTTGGCTTGTATTTAACATGTATAACTAATTATGTACGTAATTTTATTTTCTCTAGATAATCACCAAAATAACCATATGAAATACCTACATATTTACTTTCAACCAATTTTTAAGACGATCCTCAACATGACCACATTGTATGATTTCAAACTGAAATGCCCTCATATGTATTTGTCGTAATCTTTTAACTAATTTGTTTTAGAATTCGTAGAAAATCATTTTAAAACTAAACATTTAATGAAAAACATGTATTCAAATAAACATCAATTCAAAAACCTAAGATGTTTATATGTTACACATTCTTCATAATATTTGTGTGTAACGTCGACACTATGGCATAGAGCAATCAAAGATGGAAGCTTGTATGATCATAGGTCAACATTTCTAAAAATAACATACAAAATCCCCTACACAACACACTGTTGTGGTACCCCGACAATACTAGTATGTATTTGAAGCTCTCATGTGACATCCGTAAGTTAGGGTTAAACTGTAACATCCCGAAAATCAGGTATATTTATTATCTCTTGAATTTTTATAAAAAAATGGACATTTGGTCCCTTGAAGAAAAAGGCTCTCAGATTAGGTCGTACGTAGGGCGTATATATGAGTACGCACAACGTACTCATGCAGTGTGCATGATCGTGGATGGCTAGCTAGTACGTTGGGTGTACGTGTGGTACATCGGGCGTACTGGCCCAAACTCCAAACCCTAATTTTATGGGTTTCTCCATATATAAAGAACATTAAGTCCTCTTTTGGCCACCCTTATCAGCCTTCAAACCTTCACTAAACCCTAATCCCGAGTTTGAGTGTTTGTATGAGCCTTGCAAGTTAATTTGGGTGTTTTTGGTGCATTTAGTTGAAGAAGGAAGCTTGAGAACAAGAAGTGGGTGTTAGCAAGCTTGTAGATCCAGAAAACTCCCCTCCTTGTGCAACATTTTTAGCTATAAAGTTTGTACCTTGACAAGTCTTTCATTAGATCTCCATGTTTGGTTTTAAGAGTTTTGTCCCCAAAGATTGGACCTTTACGAGTTTGGGGCACTCTAGGAGTTTGTAGCTGTCCTTTCATGTATTATAGGACTTGTGGATTCATAAAATGGCAGCTTGATCAATTATTTTGGTTCATGCATGAGAAAAATAGCTTAGAATGTGTTGGGAGTTTATAAGTGTTGCTTTGGGACTTTTCTAGCCATGCAAAGGCTTAAAGTTGGTAACTTTATTATTTTAGATGTCTTAGAATGGCCAGATCTATGTTTGGGAGTAATTGTCTTAAGGGTTTAAGACACAAGTTGGTAGAAATGGGAACAGATGGAGTACGCTGGGCCTACTCCTGGCTACGCCTCGCATAGTCGATCCCAACCTCGTCATTTCACTTATTCGAGTTGTACGCCCCGCATAGGTTGTGGTACGCTCAGCATACTCGCCGAGCGTTGAATATTGTTGACTTTGACCCTCGGTCAAGATTTAGGGTTTTTGGACCATGAGAAGGGAAAAATGGTCCTTTTTCCCTTAAAAGGTTTAGCCGTGAGATTTGGACTCGTGAGTGAGTTTTTGGACCTTAATTATTAATTAAGATTAATTATTTTTTTGACTAGGCGAAGTTTAGATCCGGCAGTTTGGGTGCTAGGTTTTCATGTCGTCGATATCAGGTTAGTCTCCTCACTTATTCTTACATGTGTGGTAGGATAGTTGTATTTATGATGACTAGTTGAGTCTAACTGCTATGGTTATGTTATGTTATTTATATGTGACTGAGGATGTTGATAGCCAACCAGGGTTGTTGATAACCCACAGGGCGTGCTGTTAGCACACTGGACTGCTGATAGTCCTTAGGGTTACGAATAACCCATAGTTGTTTCTTTTATGTTGTGATGCGTTGTATGTGGTATCTTGGGGAACTCACTAAACTCTGTGCTTGCAGTTGTTGATTTATATGTAGCAGGTACTTCACAGGACCGTAGGAAGGCGAAGGTCTAATTGTACACCCGTGCTAGGAGATTTACTACTGGGACATGTTTATGAACTCTAATAATTATGATATTGGTTGTTTTGGGATATTTATGTATTTGATAAATTGGTTGTGAAACTCTGATTTTGGTAATTTAAAAATGAGAATTTCGGTCTAAATTTTGAGGTGTTACAATTCAGTATCAGAGCCGAGGTTTGAGGGATTTGGATGGACCTCTGGGTGAATCCAAACTCAAACTAAGGATCTGAAATTTTTTAAGAACTTAACAAGGAATGAAGATTTTTACAGGAGGAAAAACCAGAAAATCAGTGTGTACAATCAACCAACGCTTAAGTGGTAGGTTCCCAAAATACCATAATTTATATTATGTGTACTGCAGAGCAGATATATCTATACTATGAGCTGATAGAGTTGCATGCTAGTTAGTAATAGACTAAGGAATCTTGCAAGAATAGGGTGATAAAGTTACTTGATTTGTGATTCCTTAGCCTAGTAGTTTGTTCTTGTGAGATTGAATCTGTCCTTACTACCTGCGTATACTACATAGTTAGTTAGGATTTTATAGCCTTAGAATGCCTGATTTAGCCTTTCTTCTTGTTCCTTGTTTGGTTGTGGATTTGAGGGAGAATCATTTATTTGAATGTCCATTGAGTCTCGTATTATGTACAATTGGCAAACATGAAGCAAATGGCGAGGGCAACAGAGACCTTATGAGGCAGAGCAGTACTGGGGGCAGTCTAAAGTTAGAGTGTAGATGCTTAGTGGTGGTTCTAAGGAACCAGCAGGGTGAGTCCATAGTTGATTTGAGGAGGTAGATTCCTTGTGACTTGGGGTCTTGGGGTAATGACTCGAGACAAATACGGGTTGGTGTGGAAGGTAGTATTGGGCCCGTAATACTAGAAGCACTGGATCCGTACGCGGCTCGAGGAATAACCTCAAGGGACTAAAGAGCTTGTAGGAGTGTGAGTGTCAGTAAATGCACTTTAGCATGTTTGCTGATAATTTTTCTTATATGTTTCAGTATGGTGGTTACCCCGAGGTTCAGGCTCCAGCGACCCCGAGAGGCCAAGTGCCAGCGATGATGAGATCCACAGGATTATTGTCACGGAGGTAGCTACAATAATCAGAGAGGCTATCCCAGAGATGTTTGGGTCTATCAAGACTATGTTGATTGATACTTTGATGAGCGCTATGTTGCTGTCATTGACGTTGCTGTTGTCGTGGCCATTATAGCTCTTGTTGCTATAAGGCAGTAGGGGTGATTTTTTGTGGTACCGGGAGTTCACCAACACAAAGCCACCCGAGTTTGACGGGACCCAGGATCCGATTGCTGCTATGAGATGGATCTCTTATGTCGAGGGACGTTTCTACACCAGCTCCTGTCTATAGAATCTGAGGGTTTGATTCGCGTTGAACCGGCTTCGCTTAGGAGCGAAGGACTGGTGGAAGTTTGTGACAACTGACTAATATATTGCACAACATACTGCGATGACTTGGGAGAGGTTTACTAAGATGTTCAGGGATGATTTTGTACCCGCGGTCGAGCGGGAAAGGTTGGCCCAGGAGTTATCGTCTCTCAAGTAGAAGATAGAGACGGTGATCACCATGATGTTTCATGAGAGGGCTTTGTTTTTCCCTAAGCAGATATCCACAGAGCAGGCCCGTATGAATCGGTATTTGAGTATTCTGAGGGGGGGATATCCGGGAGTTTGTGGCGAACACCACGTATCGAACATTGGCTGAGCTGCAGACCAATGCCAGGAGGAGAGATATTGAGATGGAGACTTGGGCAAGGGAGGAGATGGAGACCCAGGGGAGGGATAGGAGGCATATGTTGTCGCAGTCGGCGACTAAGCGGCCCAATCCCGCAGATCAGAGAGTTGGAGGCCATAAGGGACGCACTTGCGAGAAGTGAGGCAATGGACACGAGGGACCATTTCGATCGAGGTCAGCTTGCTACGTGTGTGGCAAGGAGGGGCATTTGGCTAGGGATTTCCCTAGGGGGTTTCGGGTTTGTTTCAACTACAACCATACGGGCCACGTGAAGGAAAATTGTCCTCAGTTTGCATCTAGGGCAGTTCAGACTCTGGCCCTTACAACCCTGCATATCACTGATGACCGGCAGGGGAAGGCTGAGGCATCACGGGCTCGAGGGAGAGCATTTCAATTGATAGTAGAGGAGGCTCACGCAGCTCCGGAAGTTGTGGCTGGCATATGTTATTTATATTTCTGTTGATTTATTTCAATTCCTTTATATTATCGATTATGTAGGTACTTTTCTTGTGAATTTTGTGCATGTAATTGTGCTGTTTGACTCGGGTGCGAGTCGATTGTTTGTGTCATCATCATTTTGTCACTGTTTTAGTACTCCATGAGAGACCTTGAGCAGGCCCTTGAGAGTGTTGATACCAGATGAGCGTCCAGTCTAAGCTATTGATGTCTACCAAGGTTGTGTATTAGAGATCTTCGGTGTTGGATATCCGATAGATGTCATCCCTATCGTGATAGGAGATGTTTGTGTGATCGTGGGTATGGATTGGTTGAGCCGGTTTGGGGCTCTGATTGACTGTAAACGTCATTTGGTGACAGTTCGAGACCCTAGTGGGGGAGTGCTGACTATCTGCGGCGAGGATACTAGATCGGGATCAGTTTTCTGTTCTACCGCCAGGGTAAGGCAGAGTTTGTAGCATGGGTGTATGGGTTATTCGACATATATAATGGATACTCGGGTTGAGAAGAGGGGATCGATATTTGTTTATGGTATTCCGGTGGTATGTAATTATCCTGATGTTTTTCCCGAGGAGTTACCAGGAGTGCCTCCTAAGAGTAAAGTGGAGTTCCGGATCAATCTGATTCCGGGTGCGGTGCCGATTGCGAAGGCACCGTACCCTCCTGCACCTCCTGAGATGCAGGAGTTATCCTCTCAGCTGCAGGAGCTGTTAGGAAAAGGCATTATTCGGTCGAGCAGTTCTCCTTGGGGAGCCCCGATCATTTTTGTCGGGAAGAAGGATGGCTCACACCGTATATACATTGATTACCGAGAACCGAACAAGTTGACGGTGAAAAACCGTTACCCTTTGTCGAGGATTGATGATCTTTTGACCAGCTTCAGGGGGCATCTTGGTTATCCAAGATCGATTTGAGATCCGGCTATCATCAGATGAGGGTATGGGAGGAGGATATTCAGAATACAGCCTTTCGAACTCGCTATGTGCATTACGAATTTGTGGTGATGCCTTTTGGGCCCACCAACACACTTACGACATTCATGGACCTCATGAACCGAGTGTGTAGGCCCATGTTGGACCGATTAGTGATCGTTTTTATCGATGACATTCTAGTATATTCGAAGACTAGGGAACAACATGAGGAGCATCTATGAGAGATTATTAGGGTTTTGAGGATGGAGAGGATATATGCCAAGTTCTCCAAGTGTGACTTCTGGTTGCGTGAGGTTTAGTTTTTGGGATACCTCGTCAGTTAGAACGATATCTTGGACGACCCAGCCAAGATAGAGGTGGTGATGCAGTGGGAGGTGCCGAGATCTCCATATGAGATTCGAAGCTTTCTCGGTTTGACAGGTTATTATCGACGATACATTAGAGACTTCTCCATACTACAACCACACAATAACATAACATAAACATACTGTCATGCATATTTGGGGTGCCCGACCTACCCTTCGGTCCTTACGACCGTAACATGGGGACTATTCCCCTTAGTACTTACTATTACATAAGATCATATCGTGCTAGCACATAATCATAACAGATACCAACATACCAGATAATTATCACAAAGACAATTATCTCTATTATAACTCTTACTAGTGAGCCGGCCTTGGTGCCTTAGACCCACTTCTACCGGAAGGTAACTCACCTCAATGTCGTGTGGTAACTGAAATGTCCTCGGTGCTGGGGTCAACTCCTATCAAACTCCTACACATAACAACCTTCCTTAATTACCATTTCATACTCGTAACCCTTTCAAGGGTCAACTCAAGTCAAAGTCAAAGTTAAGGTCAACCCCCTATTCAAAGTCAACTTTTGGTCAAAGTCGACATCTGGTTGACTCAACTCGTCGAGTTGGTCCACCAACTCGTCGAGTTCCCTCCTACATAGTCGAGACTTTTACTCCTAACTCGTCGATTTTTCCTTCATACAGAGTCGGGACCTATTGCTCATGACTCACCGAGTTCATCCTTGAACTCGTCGATTCCTGCTTCATATCAGTTGGGACATTTGTCTTTCATAGTCGAGACTTTTACTCCTAACTCGTCGATTCCTGCTTCATATCAGTTGGATGCTTTCATGCTTTGGATCCAACTTGACGACAAAAATTCAAAAAACCAACAAAGAAAAAAATAGATGGAGGAGAAAGAGAAAGAAACGCATAGAGAAAAAAGATTTGTACTTTTTTCTTGATCAATGATGACCTTGAACCAAACCGACCGATGAATCCAGTAATGAAGAAAAGAGACCTGAATAATCTTAGCCTATCTAAAATACCTAACAAAAACAAAAACAAAATCAATAATACAAAAAAAGAATCATGAACGTTGCCTAAGAGACGAAGAGGGAAACGCAGAGGATTCTTGAACGCGGTAAAATGAAAGAAAGTGGAAGCGGTGGTGTCGCTAGAAGAAAAAGAGGAGAAGGTGGTGCCTCCAAATAAAACCCTCATCTTCTTCGTCTTCTTCAAAGAAACATGTCTCCGGTGGTGTTTGGAGAACAGCCGGATGAGGGAAGAAGGTATATATTAAGCGCCAATACACCGACCCAACCCTTTCGACTTCCGAATTCCAACGGTTCTTTTTTATAAAACCTTTCCAAAAGTAAAATCTTCCTAAATTACGATACTAAGCCACATAACCCCTGATTTTAAACTGTAAATTTATCTTCTAGTGCAAAATTGGTACCTTAGTCTCTCATTTTACATTTTAACCCATTTTTTTAATCTAATTTGGTCTAAACTTCTTTTAGAAAAATTTCCAAATATTTTTTAAATCATTTTTATAAAATTAGTTATTTTACTTAAAAAATGATTTGTGTTGTATGTATGTTTCTAAAATTCATTTATTATAATAAATTATATATTTTTTTAATTCGTTTCTTGTATTTTGTAAAAAATATTTTTTACAATTTTTTAATATTTTTTTATTAAATTGTTTTTATAAAAGTAGTTTTTTTTAAAAAAAAAAGATTTAGATCTTCTCTTTGATGCATGTATTTTAAGATTTTCCATGTATTTACGAATATATTTTTTCAAAAATCCACTTCTATTTTTTTACATATTCATTTTTATGCATTTGTAGTTGTAAAAATATGTTAAAAAAGTTCTATTTTTTAACATATTTGTTTATAAATAAATAAACTAAAAGTGCATCATAAGGAATGCACTTTCATGATATAACTTAATGTAACCCACCCTATATCGTAAATTACAATTATGTCTTGTTTGTTGCACATCTTAAATTTTTCGACAACGTATATTATACATCATGCAATTTCCTTTGTTTTACAATTTTGGACCAATTTTTTTTTCAAATTTTTGCAAACCCGAGTTATTTCTAGTGGCATCATCAGAAGGGTTCTGAGTGGACTTGGGAGCCGGAGTCCGAGATGCGCGAGCAGTACCCTTAGTTATTTCCAGAAGATGACTTCGAGGGCGAAGTCTGATTCTAGTGAGGGAGAATTGTAACATCCCTAGATCAGGTATACCTCATCAACCCTTGTTCTTTTGGTAATTGTCAAGTTTGGCCCTTTATTAGAGAAAAGGTGGTAAGTGAGTACGCGGGGCGTACGCGTGTGTACGCTCAGCGTGCTCATGTGCGTGTTTTTGACGCGGAAGCCACCTAGTACGTTGGGCGTACCAAAGGGTACGTTGGTCGTACTAGGCCCAGAGTGAAAACCCTAATTAAGGGTGTGTCTATATTTAAAGGACATGATGGCCTCATTTTTGGCCACCACTCCCATACCTCAACCCTCTCAAACCCTAATTTCTCGTCCCTTGAGCTTGTGTGTCCATTTGTGAGCTATTAAGTGTTCTTGTGGTTTCTTTGGAGCGAAGAAGGAACTTTGAAGAGGAAGGAGTGGGGGTTCAGGCTTTGGATTTGAGCTTATATGTGGTTGGAGCTTCAGTTAGAGGTATAAAGCTCAAAGCTTTCTCATCTTTTTTGATTTGTGCTTTATGTGGTCCATTTTAGGGTTTTTGGTCCCAAAGCTTGAAGCTTTATGAGTTGTTGAAACTCCATAGCCTAATATCTGCCCCTTAGAGTGTTTTAATGGAGTGGTTTCATAAAAATGGAGTCTTGGACGTCAAAACCACCCCATGCATGAGATATGAGCATTCTTGAGAATAGAAAAGTGAGAGTTTTGGTGTTTGTGACTTTTTCAGCCATGCAAAGGCTTAAAGTCACAAACTTTATGGAATGTGACCCTTTATGAAGTCCAGATTTGAGATTTAAGCTAAGGTCTTAACGAATTAAGACCAAATGAGTAGGAAGAGCAAAATTGGGACATACGTTGAGCGTAATCCCAATACACGCAGCATAGGGTCGAGAATCCCCGATGCATGCATGGCGAAGGAGTACGCCCAACATAGAGGGCTTGTACGTGCAGCGTACGCGCTGCCGTTGACTTTTAGTTGACTTTTAGGGTTTGGTCAATTTGTGGACTATTAAGGCCATGGAATGGTAAAATGGTCTTTTATCCTTTTGTGAGTTTGTAGAAGGGTTTAGTCTAGCTTCTTTGAGAGTCATTATTAATTAGAGATAATTATCGTATGTGTTAGGCGGAGGATAGACCGGTGATTTGAGTTCGAGGTTATCCGATTTCTTACGAGGTGAGTCTTCTTACTATACTTACCTAGAGTGGTAACTTTGTGTGTGACCGAAGGGTCTTATGTGTTTATATTGAGTATTGTGATATCCTACATTATGTCTTTGTGATTTATGTTGTGTATTATTCTGAGCTTACTGAGTTAGGACCGGAGGGTCCACCCGAGTTGTGGGACCAGAGGGTTCCACTGAGACACATTGACCGGAGGGTCTTATTTGAGTATAGTCATGAGAGGCTAATGAGTTATGTGTGGTATTTTGGGGAGCTCACTAAGCTTCGTGCTTACCGTGTTTTGTGTTATGTGTTTCAGGTACTTCTCGGGATCACGGGAAGACACCGGCTTGATTGTACACACACGAGTTGGAGATATATTTTGGAGGATCCTGGATTTTGTTTTAAACAATTAATGAACATGTGATTTTGATAACTCGATATTTGGGGATTTTTATGGTTGTGATAATGAAATTAATGTGATTTTTAAATGAAAATTTTGTTTGGAAATTTACGGTGTTACACCTTGTATGCTAAAAGAAGGTATTTTTGAGTGCTCTGGAGTACGCATAGTGCAACTTGGAGAAGAAGGAACTTCTTGGAGAAGTGTTGGTTGCATTGGAGCTTGTAGATCTGGACTTTGTTCACTTTAATCTATCTTCTAGAGGTATAAAGTTTGAATCTTGATGATGCATTTGTTAGATCTAACTAGTTTTGGAGGTTATGAGTTTTTGGTCATTTTAGTACATAAAGTTTCGATCTTGAAAGTTTGTGACCTTTTTATGGATAAATTTGGAAACTTTATCCATCTAAACATCACTTTGATTCATATCTGAAAGTTGGAGACTTGTACTTATTGGATTAAGTTGAAAAAGATGAACTTTTGGGTCCCTATGAGACTTAAAGACTAGATATTGTTTGTTGGGACCATTCTAATAGATAAAGTTGGAAACTTTATCCATTATAAAGCTATTATGAACTATAAAAATGTGATCTTGGCCGTTCTATCCCTTTCATGCAAGAGTTGTGATGTCTTCCTGGGTTAAGAACTTGGGGTTTTGGACATTAAGCACTTTATAGCCATGCAAAGTCATAAAGCTGGAAACTTTATGACTTAGGACATCCTTTTGGGCTTGGATCTGAGTTTTGGATGTAAGAAATTAATGGAATAAGCTCTTAATGGATTTGGGAGTGGGTTGCGTACGTTGGGCGTACATGGTGGTACGTTGCGCGCACGCGATCATCGCCACGCTTTTGGTCAATATCAGAGTACGTTGGGCGTACTCTCTGGGTAAGTAGGGTGTACTCCATTGGAAAGAGATATTGACTTTTGGACCTTGTCCATTTGACTTTGACTTTCACCAAGTTTGACCAAGTTGGACCTTGAGGGTATTTTGGGGAGTTTGATTGTGTTTGGTCTTTTGGTTGGAGTAGGTGTTGGTTTGAGAGTCGGGATTTGGAATCGGGACCTCATCAGCTTTTCTCCGAATTATGAGGTGAGTTTTCCTCACTGTACTTTTAGGTCGAAGGCACCAAGGCTGACCCATTGGATTGTTATCCTGGTTTATCGCATATTGGTATGTTGTAGTGATTTGTTAGATATGTATCTTGGTATATAGGATGATGTTATACTTAGTGATATGTAAGATTTTCCTGATTGTCTATTGACTGGTTATATGTTTAGCTATGTATATGTCGTCGTGGTGTGGGTGGGTTGAGACTGTATTGCTTTGTGTTGTCAGTTAACAAACCCGATAATGTTTATATTGATATGTTGTTATGGTTTACTAGGCTTATATGTGTATTGGATATGTATATGTTGACATGATATGTGATGGTGTGTTGGGTTGAGGCAATCAAGTTGTGTGATGAAGGCCAAGAGACCCAGGGCAGCCCGGATAAACTGCAGGCCAGAGGGGCGTACCAGTTAGGCCGAAGGCCCGGAGAACGGACCATATAGGCCGAAGGCCAGGTGAGACGGTCCAATAATGTTGAAGGTTATGTGAGCGGTCCAGATAGTTTGCAGGCCTGCGAGGCAGTCCACTCATGCTGAAGGCTCTATATGCATGTTATTGTTTGCTAGGTTATCTGTTTTTGTGGTGGTATTTTGAAGGAACTCACTAAGCTTTGTGTTTACAGTTTGGTTTATGGTTCCAGGTACCTTAGTGGACAGTGGCAGGGTGAAGGCGTGACCGTACACATCCTTGGTTTTACAACTGATTGGATCTTAGGAGGCTCTAATTTTAAATAATGTTTTGGAGATAATATTTTGTAAACACTTTTATTAATAAATGGTTCGCTTTTGAAAGGTTTAAATTTGTTGAAATTTTTGCGTCGATACAAGTTGGTATCAGAGCCTTGGTTCGAGTGAAATGGAGGAACACCCGTGTGAATCCAGTCTCAAACTAAGGAAATAAAAAGTTTTTTAAAAAAAATGATTTTCAAACTTGTTTTCAAAATAATAAAGAAAGGATGTGATGGGTACATAGTCCCCAAATTACCACACTGTTATTTTATATCGTAATATGTTAGAACAACATGCTCGTGATAAGCTAAGGATCTTAAGGACTCGCATGATAGAATTGCTTGATTATATGATGCATGATAACTATGCTTATTTCTTATATGAAATTGACATCATTATTGCGGTCACTTAGTGTGTGCATCATAGTTGTACATAAAAAAGATTCTATATTATGAGAATGTTTGATTTAGCTTTACTTCATATTCTTGCCTGATTAAGGGCTTAGATTAGAGTCAAGTACTCGAATGTTTATGGTATCTAACGTTATGTATGATTACAATGCACGTGTGGCTGTAGGATTGGTGGAAGTTTCATGAGAGGGTGCAGTTCATAGCAGGTCAGCATGAGGAATAACTAGCCACTCTCGAGAGTGGGAGGACAGGACAGAGGTGTATCTGAGATGCTAGGAGATAGATATCGAGAATTTCGTATAAGGATCTGTCTGATTTTATTGTGTCTTAGTTCCAGTTGACTCCTCTGCTCGAATGTTGCTTGCTTTGTGCTTTGTGAGACCCATATTGATGTGAGTTAACCATCAAATGAATACATTAAATTACATGCTATGAAGGTTAAATAATCTTAGAATGACGGACTTGAACCTATTCCACAGCTCTTGTTTGAGTCCAACCATTATATGGTTGAGTCCTTTAGTTGAAGATTTTTTAAGCTTTGTTGCATGTAATTGTATGCATGAAGTGGTTAGCCGACATTAGTAGGGGTTCTTCACAGCTGATGGAAGGGGAGGTGAGGGAATCATAGGGGAGCCTAGGAGGTATCTTAGAATGATTTTTCGTTGTTGAGCAGTCACCGAGAGTATTATTATGAGTAGGTCTTAGAGGACCCGAGATGATAGGTTTGGAAGGTAGTATTGGGCCCATACTATTGGAAGCACAGGATCCATACTCGAATCAAGGAGAGTTTCAGGGATCCTAAGGGTTAGTCTGGGAAGAGGCCATGATTTGATACCATGATTCATGGCAGCAGTTCTGTATTTGTTGATCTTGTGGTAGGGTTGCACACACATGATGATGGGTCTAGAAATTGTTTTGAGCCCTAGTGGCGATATCGGGTTGGGTTGAATGGTGCATACTGGGATGAGTTTTTTACTCTCGAGGTCGTGCATTGAGTCAATGGACTCAAAAAGGAAACGATTGTTATGATCGTCTAGGTGATTACAGTTGGAAGTTGAGTGGTTGATTGATGATTTGGAATGTTGCCATATGTAGCAAGGTGATTCCCTTTTAGTTCTTCGAGTTCGGAGAAGGATTGAGCAGGCTTGTGACTTTCAGAGTTAGTATGTAAACCCAACATGGTGTCTGTTGGTCGCGGTGTTTGGAGATAGTATGTCAGCATAGGAGTGCGCGGGTGGATTGATGTGTTATGGATGCTTTGTGATGTGATCAAGGGTCTGTGTTCTTGGGATATAGGTTGGTCATGTACCAGATTGGTGGTTGGGATTGCAGGCTAGGAGGGTATGTTTTGGATCGTAAGTCGGTGTTGGCTTATGCTGTTACAAGGAATCCTTAATGTTAAAGTGGCCATGATTGGGGAAATTTCAGAGATCTTCAGCTAAAATTCAGGAATTTTCTTGGGATTCGTTTGATCCTTATCTGGAAGATCATCCTACGTGTGTTATTCATTCCAAGGTCAGGGATGGTTGTACCTGGTTAAGACAATATGCGTTATGGTTTGGTTTCAACACCAGTAGGTGGTATTTTGAAGCCTAAGTGGGGGAGAACTGGGTATTCTGCTTGGAGGATCATCGATTCGTTCAGATTTGTAGTATTAAGAGAATGGATCCTAGGGATCTACGGTACGAGTATGTGGGATCTCAGTTCACGATTTGGTGAAGGCATGGGTATATAGTAGGTGGCGATCGGATGTATGTGTTCAGGAGACACATGAGTTGTACCTCAGTAGGAAGTGGTTGGTCAAAGGGCTCGTTGCAGCTATTGGTTTCTTGTGGGGTTGCCAAAGAATGGATGAGGAGCAGCTAGGACCACTCAGATTGAGTATTGGTCAAGGAGGGAATTTGCCAACTTGTTGCATGGATTTCTAATTATAGTCTATCTTGTTCAGAGATCGATCAGGGTGTCAATTTCCGAGTTGGTTATGTTCAGCTCCGCACGGCTTTTGGTTCATTAGACCTAATGTCAATGTGTTCTCGATCATTGATCGTTTCATTCGTCATTCAGCAGAGATTCTCTGGAAGTTTCAGGTGGTGACAGTTAAAGTTCAATGGATGTGTCAACTGTTGGGTTTTGAGCAATCTAACACTCTTATGGTGTACATGCAACCCTATAAACCTTGGATATATGCTTTCTCTATTATACATGCAAATATTCAATATTACAAGGTTTCATCCTAACTAGCATAATATATATATATATATATATATATATATATATATATATATATATATATATATATATATATAATACAAGAATCTAGTCGAATGACATACCTCTTTTTTGTCGCTTGATTCCATCGAGCTTAAGAGCCTAGTGCCCCAAGTGTGACACCTCAAATGGCTCACACAACACCACCAACAACTTGGAATAACTTGAGAGAAAAGTTTTTATGCTCAAAATCGGCTAGCCCTCTCATATGAATCCTTAGGGCCGATTTCTTAAGCTATGGGGTCTTTATATATTGTGGCTATTAGGGTTACACCATGTAACTCATGACTTTCCATATTCCTCATGATCCATGGGTTACCCCATGGGTTTAGCCCAACATTAAGAACAATGGATCATAAGCCCACATATATAAAAATGAATGATTTACATAATCAATCCCCATATATTTAGTTAGTCTCTTTTGATCACAAAATTAATTCCAAATTAATTCTTGATCAATACTAATTAAATAATATTATTTCATATTAATATATTAGTACTTATAATATATTAATAAATCATAAATATCCTTTTCTCACAAAAGTCTATCCAAATTGTTCCGATGCCATGCAACCCAAATGGACCATGCCAAATCGGGTCATGCACATACCAATTATAGTTATGGACTTAGAGACTAATCCAAAAGTCTCCTACTTGGATAAGTCTAATAACTATTATTGCAAGTATGACTCTGCAACCTGCCTAGCAATCGTAGCTCTTAAAAGCTGCTGTCGAACTCTGAACAAATCAATGACGCGTCCATTAGATAAGGGATCATATATTCCTCTATTCTAGATATTATATGGACTGAGACATGGATTATAATCATTCTCTCTGTCCATTTGTTGTTTCCCGATTTCGGATTTATGACAACCGACTAATTGAACAAATCAAATCAGTCCAGGCTTGGCCAAGCACTTAGGGTGTCATCATTAAATCATCGAGGGGCCCACAGATATCGCTTTTATCCCTCCAAGGGTAAAAGGAATTGATAAACTTTGACCCAAATGTTCGCTTGTACTTACTCATCAAATTACACACAACGATATGTTTTATAACAACCAAGTTACTGGTTGCGTTTACGTATGTCAATGTGCAACTGACGCGCAACTACAACTCACACGTCTCCGTTTGAAGAATATAAGATATTATCGTCTGATGATCACTCGTGATAAAATCCATGAAGTGATTCAAATGAGCGTGGGTTTAATCCAATACTCGAATCTCATTCCAGGAGCACTCATGAATGTTGCAGCAAATTTTGCTATGTCTAAGAACTTTAGACATCTACAAGCCCAATTCATGACAGTCTTGATTCATACCTACTTCCAAAGTATGATTGACTGTGGAGGGTTTTGAATAACCTAGTTGTTCGGGAAGTCAAAACATGCAAAGTGAAACACAAGAATAATCGAATCCAATATGATCTCAGAACTTATTAATATAAATAAAACACCTTTTATTTATCACCATATTGATTGCACATTATTCATTGCATAATGTTTCAAACAATCAACTTACTACTTGAATTTCAACAATAGTTGTCCCATGCTCTATGCATGCACACTATGTTTTCTAAACAATAGTTATGTCATACACCAAGTATTTAATGAATCAACCTTTGAGAAAATTTCAGATGCAAAGACATCGAAGAAAGTCTGGGAGGTTCTTCAGAAATTGCTCCAAGGAGCCAAAAAGACGAAAAAGGTACTGCTCCGATCACTTCGGGATGAATTTGAAACGTTGAAGATGAAAAGTTCAGAAAGCATAAATGACTATGTTAATCGTTTGAAAATGATGGTGAACGATATGAAAAGAAACGAAGAAGCACTAGATGAAGTAAGGCTAATGGCAAAATTACTTCGTTCATTAATCAGAAATTTGATTATGTAGTCACTGTTGATTAATGTTGATCTGTTGATGAGTTATTATGAATGGGTAACAGTCGACAGTTATCCATGATACTAGGGTGGTGGACCAATTTTTTAGCATTTTATTTACTTTATTGTAAGAATAAATAGGCCTGTTACAACAGCCTTTCATGTAGCTCCGTTTTAGTTTCTGTTCTGTTTTTTTTGTTCAAGTGTTTTTCCCTGTCAAGAAGTATTCAATAAAGCTTTGGTTGTGAAGCATTACAATAGTGACTCATCCTTTTTGTTATCACCATTTTAGTTTTAAGGCTACAAATCCATCACTTATCAGAGCACAAGCCTGGTATTTAATTGTACATGCCAAAAATAATTTGATCCTCAGAAATGTCTCTCGTAACAAACACCCCAAACCCTCCTAAAGAAAACCCAGTTACATTTCAGTGCCCTGTTCTCACTTCTATGAATTATACTACATGGGCCATAAAGATGGAAGCCATAATGGATGCACAAGGGTTATGGGAATCCATCGAGCCGACAACAGATGTTGTTGTAGACGAGAAGAAAAGCAAATTGGCTCGTGCATTCATCTTCCAAGCAATATCGGAAGATATTCTGATGCTGGTGGCTAAAAAGAAAACAACCCGTGAAGTGTGGGAATCACTGAAAACTCGGTTCGTTGGAGCAGAACGAGTCCAGAAGGCCAGGTTACACACGTTAAAGAGTGAGTTTGAGGCACTTCAGATGAAGGATGGTGAGTCTATTGACGAGTATGCGGGGAAGTTAGTCGGGATGATCTCAAAGTATAATAGTGTCGGTTCAACACTGGATGATGATGAATTGGTTCAAAAACTCTTTGATACAGTAACAGAGAAATACATTCATCTTATTGCTTCCATGGAGCAATATTCAGATGTAGAAGAAATGCCTTTTGAGGAAGCAATAGGTCGATTGAAAGCCTACGAAGACAGGTTGAAGCTTCGACAAGGAGGATCGACGAGTAAAAGTTCATTGTTGCTTACAAAGACGGAGGGTCAAATAGTGAGCAAACAGAAGAACAAGGCACCTAGTGGTCGGGGTAGAGGCTGGAATGGTGATAGAGGCGGTAGAGGGAGCACACAAGGGGGTCGTGGGGTAGGTCGTGGTCGGGGTGATCAACATGACAGGAAATAGTCTCAAGAAGCTAGAAGATCTAATCGAAATCCACGTGAAAAGTCATATAAGGTGCTTTGGGTGTCAACCATATGGACACTACGCATCGGAATGCCCGAACAAGAAGTGAATCTAACGAAGGGAATGGAGGATGAACCAACTCTCTTATTGTGTGTTGAAGGGGAGGACATTGATGGGTTTTTAGCTATATGAACATTCCTATGTGCACATACAAACCCTAATGCTTGGATCTAGGTTTCTCTAATTGAACATGCATTGAATCCAAGACTTTTGAACAATAGATCTAGGTAATAACATAAGAAAAACAGATCTAGAAGATTACCTTAAGTTGCTCGCTTGAATCTTCCTGTCCTTGGAGCTTAGAGTCACAATTGTCACTCTTCTAATGGCTTACAAACACCAACTTAGCAAGAGGATGATTAGAGAGAGAGAGAGGGGGGGGGGAGCTAGAAATCGGCCAGGGTTCTTCCAAAGGCAAGAGTGCCGATTTCATTAACCCATTGGGTCTATTTATACTTGTAAGGCTCCTAGGGTTTCACCCTTAAAACCCTAATTGGATAACTTAGGCCCTAAGCAATCCAATCCCTTTATGATAAGCCCTTGGACGAATTCTAGGCTCTTCTAAACCCTAAATTTGTCCACCCCTTATCCTTAAAAGATTGTAGCCCAAAGTACAACTATCATACGATTGACAGTTTATGCCCCTTTATTCAATTATTCTCTTTAAGTCACCAAATTAATTCCTAATTAATTTATGACTTATATTAATCAAATAATAATATTATTATTCCTTATATTATTCTCATAATATATTAATAATATTTCTTCTCTTATTATAAATCATCCTGTCAAGTTGCTATGGTGAAGGCAACCCAAAAGGACCATGCACAACCGGGTCAAATACTTGCCTAATATAGTTGCAGCCTTAGACACTATTCCAACAGTCTCCCACTTGGTTAAGTCTAGTAACTATATATACAAGTATAATCCGATTAGCAATCGTAGCTCTCAAAGACGCTGTCAAACTCTGATCTTATCAATCTTGTCCTTTAGATAAGGGATCGTACAGTCCTCTGTTTAGATATCATGTTGACAATTCTATGGAACCAATTTGTCCAGCAATTGGTTTCTCTATCTCAGATTTATTCGACATAGAACTTAATCGAACACATCAATTCAGTTCTGACCGGGCCCGACACATAAGTCAAATCAAATCATCGAGCGGCCGAAATATCGCTTTTACCCTCTTAGGATAAAAGTAACATATAAACTTTGACTTATATGCATTTACTTATTTACTAATCAATTATACACAACAATGCGTTTTATAACATCAATTTACTGATGCAGTTTCGCATTATCAATGTACAACCAATTAACAAATAACAAACCATATATCTAGGTTTTAAGACCATATGATATTATCGTCTTGCGATCACCCTTTTTATCACATTCCATAAGGTGATTCCAGCAAGCGCGGGTTTGTTCCAACGCTCAAAACTAGTTCATAAGCACTCATGCATTGCAGCAAACTTCTGCTATGTCTAATACCATTTAGACAATCTACACACCAATTGATGACAATCTTCATTCATACCTATTTCCAACATATGAATGATTGTGGACAATTTGAATAATTCGATTATTCTTAATAAACACAATTATTCTGGAAGTCAAAACATGCAAAGTGAAACAATAGTTAAACAATTAACATAAGACAGTAACATTACTCATAAATAATACTCTTTTATTTAATCATCAAATGTTAATTACATTTATCTATTACACGTTTCTAATACTATCTCATCTATACTAATATCATCCTTCAGCCCAATACTCCTAGCATGCTGCAAGTGCTTAACCCTGCTCAGTCCCTTCGTAAGCGGATCTGCTGGGTTATCTTCTGATGATATCCTCTTAACCACAAGTTGTCCTTCTTCTACACGATGTCTAATAAAGTGATATTTTCTGTCGATATGTCGAGATCTACCATGATCCCTTGGTTCCTTGGTCAAGGCAACCGCTCCTTCATTATCACAGAAAATCTCCATGGGCTCCTTTATGGCAGGTACAACTCCAAGATCACCGACGAAGTTCTTCAACCATATTGCCTCCTTCGACGCTTCGTTCGCTGCAATGTACTTTGATTCGCACGTTGAATCAGCTACGGTTTCCTGCTTGGAACTTTTCCACGTTACTGCTCCTCCATTCAGCGTAAAGACCCAACCTGACTACGAACGGTAGTTGTCCCTGTCGGTCTGAAAACTGGCGTCATTATACCCTCGCACCTTCAAGTCATCACTCCCTCCGAGCACTAAAAACCATTCTTTGGTCCTCCGAAGGTACTTAAGGATATTCTTGACCGCAATCCAATGGGCTCTGCCAGGGTTCCCTTGATATCTACTAACCATGCTCAAAGCAAAGGCTACATCAGGGCGAGTACAAGTCATAGCATACATGATTGAGCCAACTGCGGAAGCGTATGGTACTCGGCTTATTTCTGCTATTTCGGCTTCAGTACTCGGACTTTGAGTCTTACTCAACTTGGCATTACTTTGTATCAGTAATTCTCCCTTCTTCGAGTTTTCCATACTAAAATGTTTTAGCACTTTATCTAAGTAAGTGTTCTGACTAAGTCCTATTAGTCTCTTACTTCGTTCTCTCACTATCCTTATTCCCTGAATATAGGAAGCCTCTCCGAGGTCCTTCTTAGTGAAGCACTTCCCGAGCAAGGACTTAACCTCCTACAAAGTCGGGACGTCGTTTCCTATGAGTAGTATGTCGTCGACATACAAAACGAGGAGGCTTACTATACTCCCACTGGCTTTGACATATACACAAGATTCATCTTCGCTTCGTACAAATCCAAACTCTTTGACTTTCTCATCGAAGCAAAGATTCCATCTGCGAGACACTTGTTTAAGTCCATAAATGGACTTCTCAAGCTTACACACTTTATTCGGATGCTTCAAATCAACAAAACCCTCTGGCTGAGCCATGTAAACATCATCGGCCAACTTCCCATTAAGGAAAGCGGTCTTGACATCCATTTGCCAAATCTCATAATCATGAAATGCGGCAATTGCTAGCATCACTCTTATAGATTTTATCTTCGCAACTGGTGAGAAGGTCTCATCATAGTCAACTCCAGGAGTTTGAGTAAAGCCCTTCGCAACCAATCGCGCTTTATATGTGTGTACGTTTCCATCCACGTCAGTCTTCTTCTTGAAGATCCATTTGCACCCAACGGTCTTACGTCTGGGCACATTATCAACCAAATTCCAAACTTGGTTGTCATACATGGACTGGATCTCGCTGTCCATTGCCTCATTCCATTTCGCAGACTCCGGGCCTGCCATGGCTTCCTTATAGCTATTAGGTTCATCTAGATTTATTAGTGTACCATCACTAATATACGTATCCCCTTCGATAGTAATATGAAAACCATAAAACTGGGGTTGAACTCTAACTCTTTCGGAACGTCTAAGAGGTAAGGACTCGTCAATCGGTTCAACCGGAGTTTCCTCCTCAGGTTGAGTGCCAGCGGTAGAGGTTCCTTCATCTATCGACTCTTGAATCTCTTCAAGCTCGATTTGCCTCCCACTGTCTCCTTGGCTTATGAGTTCTCGCTCTCGGAAAACTCCTCTCCTCGCAACAAAGACAACATTGTCCTTCGGTCTATAGAAGAGATATCCAAAGGATTTCTGCGAGTAGCCGATGAAAATACATCGCTCACTACGAGGTTCGAGCTTGTCGTGAGTATCTCGTCTTACGAAAGCCTCGCAACCCCAAACCTTGATATGTGCTAACGAGGGAGCTTTCCCTGTCCACATCTCGTGAGGTGTTTTAGTAACCTTCTTAGTAGGGACTCGGTTAAGGATATGGGCGACAGTCTCTAAGGCATACCCCCAAAAGGAGATAGGTAGTGAAGCACGACTCATCATAGAGTGGACCATGTCTAACAAGGTTCGATTACGCCTTTCTGCCACACCATTCAACTGCGGTGTCCTAGGTGGCGTCAATTGTGAAACTATTCCACACTCCTTGAGATAGTCGTGGAATTCAAGACTTAGGTACTCTCCTCCTCGATCGGATCGAAGCATCTTGATTTTCCTGCCCAATTGATTCTCCACTTCATTCTTGAACTCTTTGAACTTTTCAAACGTTTCTGACTTTTCCTTGATTAAGTAGATATACCCATATCTACTATAGTCATCGGTAAAAGTCACAAAGAAGCGGTTTCCATCCTTTGTGGTTGATCTAAACGGTCCACATACATCGGTATGTATGAGGTTCAATAGACCCTCACCCCTTTCACATGTACTAGTGGAGGGTGACTTGGTCATCTTTCCAAGCAAACAAGACTCGCATGTGTCATCTTCCCTAAGGTCGAATGACTCCAACACTCCATCCTTTTGGAGTTGGGCTATGCGCTTCTTGTTGACATGTCCAAGACGACAATGCCACAAGGATGCTTTATCCATACTATTGGAAGAATCCATGCATAAAACATCATTTCCTAGGTTATCTACAATCATAACAGTTTCATAAATTCCATTACATGGTATTGCTTCAAAATATAAGACACCATTTAGATAAGCACAAATAGAACCATTCTCATTATTAAAAGAAAATCTAAATCCTTGTCTAAACAAACCATGAAATGAAATGATGTTTCTTGCCATTTCTGGCGAATAGCAACAATTATTCAAATCTAAACATAAACCATTCCTAAGCACTAGAGAATACACTCCAATCTTGGTCACAGGCGACGATCTTCTATTCCCCATGATTAGATTTATTATTCCATGCTCCACATCCCTATTTCTTCTTAGTCCCTGCAATTCAGAACAAATGTGGTAACCACACCCGGTATCGAGGACCCAAGAAATAGCATGAGATGAATCATTAGATTTATTTGTGTATATACCTGCGAAAGACGCCTTGATCTTTCCTTCCCTGATGGCTTGCAGGTAGTCTGGGCAGCTTCTCTTCCAATGCCCTATTTTGTGGCAATGGTGGCACTCTGCCTCCTTTGGGTTAGGGTTAGGCTTAGCGGGATCAACTTTGGTCCCACTAAAAGAGGAACCATCTCGGGACTTTCCCTTGCGGTGGCTCTTTGACGGAGCCTTCCTCTTCTTGCCTCTTCCTTTCCCAATGGCCAAAACAGGAGCAACGGGTGGATTAGGAGTGGGTGCAACAGACTTGTCCTTGAGGTTGCTCTCAGCAGCCCTAAGGAGACCTTGGAGCTTACTTAGGGTGACCTCTTCCTTGTTCATGTGGTAGGTCATCCTAAATTGGTTGTAACATGGAGGCAAGGAGTGAAGCACCATGTCGATTGCCAAGTCTTCCCCAAAGTCAACATTCAACTTGCGAATACGATCGACATACCTTTGCATCTTTTGCAGGTGCACGGTTAGAGATTCTCCATGACCCATTTTGGAGGAGATCATGTTAGTGAAGATCTTGTAACGTTCCTGCCTCGCATTTCGATGGTATCTCTCTAATAAGTCTTGGTGCATTTCGTACGGATACATGTCCTCGTAGGACTTTTGGAATTCAGCGTTCATTGTGGCTATCATGATGCAATGAACCTTCGTTGCATCACGTTCATGAGTCTCAAAAGCAGTCATTTCAGCCGGAGTAGCGATTTCTGGGTTGATCTTCTCGAGCTTCTCATCGAGGACATACTCTTTCTCCTCGTAGCGAGCAATTGTGTAAATGTATCTTATCCATTCGCTAAAGTTCGTCCCATCGAAAGTCACCTTTTGGCAAAGGCTCATCATTGTGAACGAGCTAGCAGCAGTGTTGTTCGCGTTCAACATCTACAAATAGAAAGGACAAAGATAGATTAGAATTCGAATCCCTAATTATCACCCAATAAGAAAAATTAGGGCTAGGATCCAACAACAATATTTACATATTAGAAAAGGGATGCCATAATCTAATATGCAAACAATTTGAAGGTAAGTGAATGACGATTCACTAATTCTCCACCATGAAAACCTAACTTTAAGTTCTAAATGTATTGAGAATTCCTAGGTTTTGATGAGATTCATTGAACTTTTCAATGACATGTTTAAATCTCGATATGCCCCTCTCGTTTGTGACTGGGATACCGAGGATCACAAAGTGGGTGTGAATTACCATGCAAATTCACACGGTGCCTTCATTATAACAATCACCTATTCGATGTGCTGGTAAACCACACACGCTCCATCGAAATATGATAAACAATGAATCAACCTTTGCCACCTTTGCTTAGAACCAATTAGTGTACCGGTAAACCACACACGCTCTACTAACTTCTTAGTAAGGGTGCAAAGTGTAATTTCATGGGATTGCATCAATTCACTTTTCCTAAAGTAACTAGGATTGGGAATTTTGTTTTTTGAAAAACATGTAGTTACTTTGTATTTCATATTATACTTTTAATGAGGAGATGAGATTGCCCTATCCTACCCGTTCGGCTAACGACCCTCCACCGATCAAGCAAGCGGTGGGTGTGAGTGTACACCCATTAAGCGCCATTTTATAGGCTGCAACCTTATACCCACCTTATAGACCGACTTCGTGAATGAAGCCTACTAACGGTAAGACTAGCATTTTAATTATACATATATATATATATATATATATATATATATATATATATATATATATATATATATAGCATACCACATGCAAATAGGTATAATCCATGTAATCGTAGAAACTATCAAAATGAAGATAATAACTATAAGTATACAAAAAAAAAAGAACCCTTTTTTTGTAATCCCTATGATGCAATTGGAGCTTATCGGCAAAAACGAATCAATTTAGGTAGTCCTTTGTGGCTGCGGTGGCGACTAGATCAACGCGTTATTGCTGCAAGAGAAGTTCCCATCGAAATTCACTATGAATCTGTGGGGACCTATTATGAGATTTATGGACACTATCTAATAGTACGAAGTATAAAAAAAGAAATTCTTTATATATATATTCGAACCACTCTTGGTCATATTTCCCTTTATCGAGAAATAGAAGAAGCCATACAGGGGTTTTGGCAGGGCTGTTGTAATTCTATGCTACCAACGGGAATTCGAGTCTCTCCGGGTTAACTAGGACCATAAGTGCAGAATTTCTACGTGAATCAAGATCTAGAAAAGGAAGTTTTCCAATCACTGACTCAAGCCCATTGTAAAATTCTACTCAGCGCAATATGGAGGTACTGATGGCAGAACGGCCCACTCAGGTCTTTCACAATAAAGTGATAGACGGAACTGCCATGAAACGGCTTATTAGTCGATTTATTGATCACTATGGAATAGGATATACATCACATATCCTGGATCAAGTAAAGACTCTGGGTTTCCGACAAGCTACCGCCGCATCCATTTCATTAGGAATTGATGATCTTTTAACAATACCTTCTAAAAGATGGCTAGTTCAAGACGCTGAACAACAAAGTTTTATTTTGGAAAAACACCATCAATATGGGAATGTACACGCGGTAGAAAAATTACGTCAATCGATCGAAATATGGTATGCCACAAGTGAATATTTGCGACAAGAAATGAATCCTAATTTTCGGATGACCGATCCTTTTAATCCAGTCCATATAATGTCTTTTTCGGGAGCCAGAGGAAATGCATCTCAGGTACATCAATTAGTAGGTATGAGAGGATTAATGTCGGATCCTCAAGGGCAAATGATTGATTTACCCATTCAAAGCAATTTACGCAAAGGATTGTCTTTAACAGAATACATTATTTCTTGTTACGGAGCTCGTAAAGGGGTTGTGGATACCGCTATCCGAACATCAGATGCAGGATATCTCACGCGCAGACTTGTTGAAGTAGTTCAACACATTGTTGTACGTCGAACAGATTGTGGCACCGTTCGAGGTATTTCTGTAAGTCCTCGAAATGGAATGATGACGGACAGGATTTTTATCCAAACATTAATTGGCCGTGTATTAGCAGATGATATATATATAGGTTCGCGATGTATTGCTACTAGAAATCAAGATATTGGGGTTGGACTTGTCAGTAGATTCATAACTTTTAGAGCACAACCAATCTCTATTCGAACCCCCTTTACTTGTAGGAGTACATCTTGGATTTGTCAATTATGTTATGGCCGGAGTCCAGCTCATGACGACCTGGTCGAATTGGGAGAAGCCGTAGGTATTATTGCAGGTCAATCTATTGGAGAACCGGGCACTCAATTAACATTAAGAACTTTTCATACCGGCGGAGTATTTACAGGGGGTACTGCAGAACATGTGCGAGCCCCTTCTAATGGAAAAATAAAATTCAACGAGGATTTGGTTCATCCGACACGTACACGTCATGGACATCCTGCTTTTCTATGTTCTAGAGACTTGTATGTAACTATTGAGAGTGAAGATATTATACACAATGTGTGTATTCCGCCCAAAAGTTTTCTTTTAGTTCAAAACGATCAATATGTAGAATCAGAACAAGTGATTGCTGAGATTCGCGCGAGAACCTCCACTTTGAATTTGAAAGAGAAGGTTCAAAAACATATTTATTCTGACTCAGAAGGCGAAATGCACTGGAATACTGATGTGTACCATGCACCTGAATTTACATATGGTAATATTCATCTCTTACCAAAAACAAGTCATTTATGGATATTATTAGGGGAGCCCTGGAGATACAGTCTAGGCCCTTGTTCGATCCACAAGGATCAAGATCAAATGAACGCTTATTCTCTTTCTGTCAAGCCAAGATATATTGCTAACCCCTCAATAACTAATAATCAAGTGAGACACAAATTTTTTAGTTCGTATTTTTCTGGTAAAAATCAAAAAGGAGATAGGATTCCTGATTATTCAGAACTGAATCGAATGACATGTACGGATCATTCTAATCTCAGATATCCGGCCATTCTTGACGGTAATTCTGATTTATTGGCAAAGAGGCGAAGAAATAGATTCATCATCCCACTCGAATCGATTCAAGAAGGCGAGAACCAACTAATACCTTCTTCAGGTATCTCAATGGAAATACCCAGAAATGGTATTCTCCGTAGAAATAGTATTCTTGCTTATTTCGATGATCCTCGATATATAAGAAAGAGCTCGGGACTTACTAAATATGAGACTCGAGAACTAAATTCAATCGTCAACGAAGAGAATTTGATTGAGTATCGAGGAGTCAAGGTATTTTGGCCAAAATACCAAAAGGAAGTAAATCCATTTTTTTTTATTCCCGTGGAAGTCCACATTTTGTCCGAATCTTCTTCCATAATGGTACAGCACAATAGTATTATTGGGGCAGATACACAAATCACTTTCAATAGAAGAAGTCGGGTAGGCGGATTGGTCCGAGTGAAGAAAAAAGCAGAAAAAATGAAACTGATAATCTTTTCTGGAGATATCCATTTTCCTGGAAAGACAAATAAGGCATTCCGATTGATACCGCCAGGAGGGGGAAAACCAAATTCCAAAGAATACAAAAAATTGAAAAATTGGCTCTATATCCAACGAATGAAACTTTCCAGGTATGAAAAAAAGTATTTTGTTTTGGTTCAACCTGTAGTCCCATATAAAAAAACGGATGGTATAAATTTAGGAAGACTTTTCCCGCCGGATCTCTTGCAGGAAAGTGATAATCTACAACTTCGAGTTGTCAATTATATCCTTTATTACGACCCAATTCTTGAAATTTGGGACACAAGTATTCAATTAGTTCGGACTTCTTTAGTGTTGAATTGGGACCAAGACAAAAAAAATCGAAAAGGCCTGTGCTTCCTTTGTTGAAATAAGGACAAATGGTTTGCTTAGATATTTTCTAAGAATCGACTTAGCTAAGTCACCTATTTCTTATACCGGAAAAAGGAACGATCTGTCGGGTTCAGGATTGATCTCTGAGAATGGATCAGATCGTGCTAATGTCAATCCATTTTCTTCCATTTATTCCTATTCCAAGTCAAGGATTAAAGAATCCCTTAATCCAAATCAAGGAACTATCCATACGTTGTTGAATCGAAATAAGGAATCTCAATCTTTGATAATTTTGTCATCATCCAATTGTTTTCGAATAGGCCCATTCAACGATGTAAAATCTCCCAATGTGATAAAAGAATCAATCAAAAAGAACCCCCTAATTCCAATTAGGAATTCGTTGGGCCCGTTAGGAACAGGTTTTCCAATTTATAATTTTGATTTATTTTCCCATTTAATAACCCATAATCAGATCTTGGTAACTAACTATTTGCAACTTGACAATTTCAAACAGATTTTTCAAATACTTAAATATTATTTACTGGATGAAAATGGTCAAATTTATAATCCCTATTCATGCAGTAACATCATTTTGAATCCATTCCATTTGAATTGGTATTTTCTCCATTACAATTATTGTGAAGAGACATCTCCAATCGTTAGTCTTGGGCAGTTTCTTTGTGAAAATGTATGTATAGCAAAAAAAGGACCGCATTTAAAATCGGGTCAAGTTCTAATTGTTCAAGTTGACTCTGTGGTAATACGATCAGCTAAGCCTTATTTGGCTACTCCAGGAGCAACTGTTCATGGACATTATGGGGAAATCCTTTACGAAGGCGATACATTAGTTACATTTATATATGAAAAATCAAGATCTGGTGATATAACGCAAGGTCTTCCAAAAGTGGAACAGGTGTTAGAAGTGCGTTCGATTGATTCAATATCGATGAATCTCGAAAAGAGGATTGAGGGTTGGAACAAATCTATAACAAGAATTCTTGGAATTCCTTGGGCATTCTTGATTGGTGCTGAACTAACTATAGTGCAAAGTCGTATCTCTTTGGTTAATAAGGTCCAAAAGGTTTATCGCTCCCAGGGGGTGCAGATACATAATAGGCATATAGAAATTATTGTACGTCAAATAACATCAAAAGTTTTGGTTTCAGAAGATGAAATGTCTAATGTTTTTTCGCCCGGAGAACTAATTGGATTGTTGCGAGCGGAACAAATGGGACGTGCTTTGGAAGAAGCGATCTGTTACCAAGCCGTCTTATTGGGAATAACAAGAGCATCTATGAATACTCAAAGTTTCATATCCAAAGCTAGTTTTCAAGAAACTGCTAGAGTTTTATCAAAAGCAGCTCTCCTGGGCCGTATCGATTGGTTGAAAGGCCTGAAAGAAAACGTTGTTCTGGGGGGGATGATACCTGTTGGTAGCGGCTTCAAAACACCTTCAAGCGAACCTAACAACATTCCTAACAACATTGCCTTTGAACTCCAAAAAAAGAATCTATTAGAGGGGGAAATGAAAGATATTTTGTTCTACCACAGAAAATTATTTGATTCTTGCCTTTCAAATAATTTCCATGATACACAAGAACAATCATTTTTTTAGGATTTAATGATCTCTAAGAGCAGATTCACCCCTTTCTTTTATCTTTTATAAAGGATCTGTTGGTCCAGTCATTTGATTTGGTAATAGTAATAAAAAAAAATAACAAATAGAAAAGAATAATGGCTTGGGCTGTGTATCTACGCCAATCTATGGTATAAAAGAAGGTTCCATCGGAACAATTATTTATTTCAGGGAACCTCTCTCTTTTTTTTTTCAAAAGGGGGGGGGGGGGGAGGCAGTGTGGGGAGAAATGACAAGAAGATATTGGAACATTAATTTAGAAGAGATGATGGAAGCAGGAGTTCATTTTGGCCATGGTACTAGGAAATGGAATCCTAAAATGGCACCTTATATCTCTGCAAAACGTAAAGGTATTCATATTACAAATCTTACTAGAACTGCTCGTTTTTTATCAGAAGCTTGTGATTTGGTTTTTGATGCAGCAAGCAGAGGAAAACAATTCTTAATTGTTGGCACTAAAAATAAAGAAGCTGATTCAGTAGCATGGGCTGCAATAAGGGCTCGGTGTCATTATGTTAATAAAAAATGGCTCGGTGGTATGTTAACGAATTGGTCCACTACAGAAACAAGACTTCATAAGTTTAGAGACTTGAGAACCGAACAAAAAACAGGGGGGCTCGACCGTCTTCCGAAAAGAGATGCGGCTATGTTGAAAAGACAATTATCTCATTTGCAAACATATCTGGGCGGGATTAAATATATGACAGGGTTACCCGATATTGTAATCATCGTTGATCAGCACGAAGAATATACGGCCCTTCAAGAATGTATCACGTTGGGAATTCCAACAATTTGTTTAATCGATACAAATTGTGACCCCGATCTCGCAGATATTTCGATTCCAGCCAATGATGACGCTATATCTTCAATCCGATTAATTCTTAACAAATTAGTATTTGCAATTTGTGAAGGCCGTTCTGGCTATATAAGAAATCCGTGATTAATAATAAGATAAATAACTTATTTCATTTCGGAACCTTCATAGATTTATCGAATCGGTTACTATTTCTGAATCTCAAAAATAGAGATAAAAATAACAAGGAATAGAATTTGATTAGTTGGTATTCAAAATATATGATTCAAGTAGTCAAGTCGAGAAAGAGATGGTTGAATCAAAATAATTTTGTTTAAAATTCTATTTTTGTCAGAGGGCAATATGAATGTTCTATCATGTTCCATCAACACACTAAATGGGTTATACGATATATCCGGTGTGGAAGTAGGCCAACATTTTTATTGGAAAATCGGGGGTTTCCAAGTCCACGGCCAAGTACTTATTACTTCTTGGGTTGTAATTGCTATCTTATTAGCTTCAGCCACTCTAGCCGTTCGGAACCCACAAACCATTCCGACCAGCGGTCAGAATTTCTTCGAATATGTCCTTGAATTTATTCGAGATGTGAGTAAAACTCAAATTGGAGAAGAATATGGTCCTTGGGTTCCTTTTATTGGAACTATGTTTCTATTTATTTTTGTTTCTAATTGGTCAGGCGCCCTTTTACCTTGGAAAATCATACAATTACCTCATGGGGAGTTAGCCGCCCCCACGAATGATATAAATACTACTGTTGCTTTGGCTTTACTCACATCAGTGGCATATTTCTATGCGGGTCTTAGCAAAAAAGGATTAGGTTATTTCGGTAAATATATTCAACCAACTCCAATTCTTTTACCTATTAACATCTTAGAAGAAGATTTCACAAAGCCCCTATCACTTAGTTTTCGACTTTTCGGAAATATATTAGCCGATGAATTAGTAGTTGTTGTTCTTGTTTCTTTAGTACCTTCAGTGGTTCCTATCCCTGTCATGTTCCTTGGATTATTTACAAGTGGTATTCAAGCTCTTATTTTTGCAACTTTAGCTGCGGCTTATATAGGTGAATCCATGGAGGGCCACCATTGACTAGTTTTCTAAATAGTCTTTTTTTAGTTTAACCTAAGGCAATGTTGTGTGGCTAAAAAAAAATTGACTTAGGGAATGAAAATACCCAACTACACTATATATGATCTAGAGTAATAGAAAAAAAGATTACAATAAAGATTACAATATTGATATTAGAGTAGAGAATAAAAAAAAAAGGAAAGAGATCTCAAAGATCTTTTTCCTAAAATTCCCGTCTGGTGCATTTATATCATAATCATACTTTCCCCTCAATGAATATTGAGTTTAGATTGGTCATCGAATCCGAATATGAACTATTCGGAGTCATAATTTGACGAAGAAGTCTTGTACGATGTGTGATTAAATAAAAAAAGGATGTTCTAGAGAACGATTCCCCCTTTTCAGTTGATTTTATTCAACGATTGACCAAACGAAAATATTAATAAATAATAAATTGTACAAACTTAGATCAATCAAATTAATTTCTATGCAACGATTCGGCCCAATCAATTTATCCATTTATTATCTTATCAATTTAGGTTGCGTGATAATGATAAAGAAAGGGAAAGGATAATTTCTAAAAAAGGGGATTTATAAATGGTTCGTAGAGGCGAGGTCGAACTAGGTATATGGAATTGAATGGCTATAAGTTAACTCTTGTCAAGGGTTAGACGCATCCTTATCAAATCAGCTTGAATTAAAGATTAGGGAAGAGTTGGTTTACATTGTGGAAGAAAGACATGTATATGTGATATTAGATATTGACTAGTTATATATGAGCTAAAGATATATCTAATTTCCCCTACTAATCGAATGTGAATGTAGATGGGGATTC